>NC_048238.1:107283669-107583669 GCF_002007445.2 Ailuropoda melanoleuca | reverse complement strand
GTATGACTGGGTTTCTCCTTCTACAAACAGTCTAAACTCCTTTGCTGGCACTCAAGGTCTTTTACAGAGATGCACTCATTTGCCTGGAGTTCAGATCTCTCTCCATTTCCAGGACCACGCCATGAGCCCTCATCTCCTCGTGCCTTGGTCCCTTCTGTTCTGCTGCATGGACTGCTCTTCTCTTAGGCCCTTCTCCACCTGTCCAAGGTGTAGGCATCCTACACATGCTGCCACCTCTCTGAGCACTTCCTCAACCCCCGGGGACCTTTAGACACTTCTTGGAACCTTCTATTCTCTAAGAAGACACTTTTGGCACTGTTTTGTCATTTAGCTGATAACACATTGAGGGTTTCTCCTCATCCTTAACTTTAAGTCTATTGTATGCCCTCAGGTAATGGTTTCTGAATAAATGGATGGATGGATGGATGGATAGATGAATGGATGGTTAATTGGATGGAAGGACAGAAGGGAGAAAGACATTACTTTTTCTTTTTAAGCGTGTTATTAGAATAGCCATAGTTATTTAGGCGTTTTAAAAACTGATGGTGAGAAAAAATTCTCAGTGGGAGCAGGTGAGGAAAAAAATTAAACATTTGACCATAGAACCGAAGAAGAAGTTCTATCAATAGGATGTGTTGGCGTGTAAAAGACCTGTGTGCTTGTGAGCAAGCACTGGAAGGTGATAGACAAAATTGAAAATCGACCCATTAGGGTGAAGAGTATAGGTTTTTTTAATTAAAAAATAATCTTGGATGTTGTTGTTACATCACCTAGTTGGTCTTCTTAAGGGATGAGCTCACTCTCCGGATTCATCGTTCTGGGTACAGTAACATAGACAGTGGCAGGGCTCTAGGTAGTACAGTCCGCAGGCCAGCGTCTGTGGATATATGCTCTTAAAGACTCCCCTTCGGTGGGCACCTGGGTGGCTCAGTCGGTTAAGCGTCTGCCTTCAGCTCAGGTCCTGATCCTGGGATCCTGGGATTGAGCCCCACATCGGGCTCCTTGCTCAGTGGGGAGCCTGCTTCTCCCTCTCTCTCTGCTCGTGCTCTCTCTCTTTCTCTCATTTGTTCTCTCTCTCTCTCTCTCGCAAATAAATAAATAAAATCTTTAAAAAAGACTCTTTTGGGAAAAATGAAATTTATATTAACATCCTGAGGGGCGAGAGGAAGTCTAGATTTTTTAAAGATTTATTTATTTATTTGAGAGAGCGTGTAAGCGGGAATGGATGCAGATGGGGAGGAAGAGGGAGGGAGAAAGAATCTCAAGCAGACTCTGCACTAAGCGTGGAGCCCAACGTGGGGCTTGATCTCATGACCCTGAGACCATGACCTAAGCCAAAACCAAGAGTTGGATGCTCAACAGACTGAGCCACCCAGGCGCCCTGAGGAAGTCTAGACTTTATGGCATTAGAACACCAAGGTCATTTGTATTTTTAGGACTCCGATCGGAAGACTGGTACAATTGAAATAAGATAAAGGAAAATGGAGGCAGGAAGAGAATTGACCTGTCCTGGGATGGAAAGTGTGTTCTTCTCAGAGTTTCCGGAAGTATGCATGGCAGTGAGAGGAGCAGGCCAGGAATGGGTCATCTCCTGGTGAGGAAAAACAAAGGAACTTTATTTTGGGGCACTTAGCAAATCAAACACTTTCTTGGCACTAAATACAGTAGGTCCCTTTATAAATACTTACGGACTCAATTGGCCTTAATTGTTTTCAGGGGAGCTTAAATTTGTTCCTTCCATTCCCCTGTCCCTTCCTGGTGCTTGAAGCCTGTCTATGACACAAGGGGCCATCCAACATCACTCGCACAGAGCCAGGGACAAGGAGCTCACTAATGCCTGAAACAGCCCGTCCCACGTTGAGACATCCCGATCACCCTATTCCTTCTGGTTGTGAGCAAAACCTGTCTCCCAGTAGCTTCTACCTATGGACTGTACTTTGGAACCATACAGAACACATCTCATCTCCTCTTCTTTCACATGACAAACCTGCAGCTAGTGGAAGACAGCAATCCTATGCCCTGGTGCTGCCTTTTCTCTAGCCTGAGACATTTGGAGCTTATTCATTCATTCATTGGGAACCTTCAACTTTTCTTCTAATGCTGGGGTTCTGCATTCTGTCAACTCTCTTAGGTGCTCCCAGGGGGGCCTCCTGATGGCCTGGGGCTCTTCCAGCTCCTGCTATCCTGTTTCAGGTGTGATCTGCCACCTCGGGGAAGGGCAGCACCATCACCACCTTCGCTCCCTCGCTCCAGATATTCTGACGCCCCTTTCTCTTGGTGGAGCCTCATGGTCACAAAATCAGGCATGTGCCGTTGATTTTCCATGCAAAGACGAGGTCGCTGAGGAGAATTCATTCTCATTCACAGAGAAGGTTACCATGAGATTGGTAGCACTGTTCTGTCCAGCCGGACACAGGGCGTTTCTGTGAGTTCGAGTCTCAACCTAGGAAGGAGAAGCGCCCAAGGCCCCCAAACTCTCTGTTATCAGCAGGGGCACCTTCTCGATTCCTTCAAACACTCCGTATGAAAAGAACTGCCGTTCAAATCTTGCTTGAGTCTTAGGGCTCGTGGCCAACACGCTTTACCCGAAGAGGAAGGGTAATTAAATCACAGGCTCAACGTCCCAGCACCAGAGATGACAAAGTTTGTGAAGCAGGAGGGGGCCAGCCTGTGTCGGATTCATCAGACATTCCAGTGTATAAACATGCAATATAAAAATCAATGCAATAATGGGGAGAAAAAAAGGCGAGCTTTGGGGAGGAGTGGAGAGGATCAAAGTTTATGAATGGCCTTTTTTTTAAATGAGTCAGTTATATAATACTTTCCCCCAATCTTTATGGGTAACATAATTAGTCATTTCAAAGGTAATATTAATAAGAACTCTCAGGTAGCACTAAAACATGTTTTTTCCCCCCTTCTATAATTACCCAGTTCAAAAAGAGCTTTGATGTATGAAGAGCTGTAATGCAAGGAGATACTTCACAGACCCATTCACAGCGGCAGTGCCGAAGCAGAATTTTAAGTATGATTCCGACAAGGGCTGACACAGATCGGAGTCTACCTAGCACTATTTAAAAGGAGGCGCTAAGGACATTAAACATGCATACAAGATTTAGAGGGGATGCTTAACCTACTTAAGAGAGAGACTACTTTCAAGTGTTTTTGAGTTGCGCATTTGTATGCAGTTGATAACGTTTGTACACTTATGCATTCATCAAAACTGGCCCAAAGTAACTCAGTGCGACAACAGTTTGAAGCCCAATTGCAATTACTGAATGATTTCTTTTACATTTTCAGTGTTTTCTTTTTCCGATGAAGGCTGGTCTTCTCCAAAATCCGTCCCACATAAGACATACAGGTCCTCCTTAGCCAGACCTAAGCAAGGGGCAGTAAGGCCCCAGCCTGGGATCAGGAAGTATTACCTCTCAGCAGCAACTCGGGTTCCATCCCTTCTCACCACTGGCTGTAGACATGTGCCTCTGGGCCCATGAAAAGGTGTTTCAGACACCTGGAAGGATGAACTCCCTTCTCAAAGGTGTACCCACCCCCCCGGGGTCATCTGAATTTACTCTGTGGCAGAATGCGAGGATCCCGAACCACTGTCTGAGCACACCACCCTGCCGGGCAGGCCACACAGAACTGCCGCCACGTTTGCATTTTCAATTATAACTGATTCTCTGCATTGGAAATGTGAGATTTCATGACATGGCAAGCCGATTCCGTGTTACCACCAATGCATTTGATTAAAGTAGGCAAGATGCAGTTGAAAGGAATATAATTTCCTGAAAGGCTATCTTCAGCAAGGAACGTTGGAGCAAGCTCTTTCACTTCTCAAAATGAGCTAGACCTGTAGAGTGTGGAAAGCTCACAGCAGATTTTCCATTGTCACCCTTTTCGTTCACACTTGAAGGATATTAATCTATTTTTATGTTCTTTCTATTGCCAAGATAAGAACCCCCACGCACCCTTACCCAACTGCACTAAGTCTGCCCATTCATCAGGTAGGAAGGAGCACCTGCTGTGCAGGGTCGCCAAAGCTCTTCAAACAGGCTCCAGTGCTGCGCACCTGCGCTGAACACCAACCGTCGCTCCTCCGTGAACAACAAACGTCTCTCCCACACACAGACGCACGCACACACGCATGTGAGGTGGGTCTGAAACTCCTTCATCTATGGGCTCCCTCCCTCCACCCTCAGAGAGAAATTAAGCAGGGGCTCATCTTCCCATTGGGCAGTGGGAAGTGAAAGCTGGTGACCAGTTCCAAAGCGCGTACTCTTTCCACAGCGCTGGATAGGTTGACTGTTCTTGTAGAGTTGACAAACACGGTTAACGGAGAAAGGACTAAGTAAGTAATGATGTGTCATCTTTCAGCATTTGACAAAGAATCGGCTTCACAAGCCACAGGCACTCCACATAATCTCTAACAGCCGGGTGGGTGCTTAAGTTAATGTGAGCTAAGACTTCAAGGTCAAACCCAGAAAAGTCAGAAAAGGCCCAATTTTCTTTTTCTTAAAGATTTTATTTATTTATTTATTTAGTTAGTTAGTTAGTTTGGAGCACGAGTGGGGGAGGGGCAGAGGGCAAGAGAGAATCTCAAGCAGACTCCATGCTGAGCACAGAGCCCGACACAGGGCTCAATCCCACAGCCCTGAGATCACGACCTGAGCCACAACCAAGAGTCCAACACTCAACTGACTGAGCCACCCAGCCACCCCCCTTTTTTTTTTTAAGATTTATTTATTTCCTTGAGAGGGGTGGGGTGGAGGGGCCAAAGGAGAAGGGGAGACTCTCAAGCAGACTCCTGCTGAGCGCAGAGCCTGACAAGGGGCTCCATCTCATGACCCTGAGATTGTGACCCAAGCCAAAATCAAGAGTTGGATGCTCAACCGACTGAGCCATCCAGGCGCCCTAGATAAGGCCCAATTTTCCACCAGTGGTTCCTTCTCCACCATATTATCCATACCACGGCTCATGGCTAGGACTCTAATGAATCCAAAACAAGTTGCGGGGAACATCACTTGGCTGGACTCAGACACACAAGCTGGGCGCGCCACTGGCTGAGGAGCAGAAGGTCTGGATTCCAGACTCTCCTAACACATGGCTGTCTGGCTGGCTGTTCTTTGTAGTAACTAGGATGGTGGCCCAAGCCTTGTCTTACTCAACTTTGTATCTCCAGTGCCCAGTACGTAGTAACTGGTTAATATGAGATACTATTATTAGTGTCTGAAGTTTCTGTGTTTGAATTAATAATAATAAGAAGAATCATACCGAAATTCACTAAGTGCTTATAGTGCGCCAAGCATTCAGTTCCCACACTCAGTCTTGGTGTGCTACAAATTAAAGAGGCGGGGTTACCTTCATACTCCTTTGGAGATACAAAGAAATCAAGTGACTTGTCCGAGGCCACACAATTAGTAAATGGCTGGGTCCGTTTGGTGGATGCCCTGCATTTTGTTCTAGTAACTTCTGCCAAGTAGTCATTATGTACTGGTCACTGGGATCTAGAAAAGATAAAAAGTCAAGACCTCCCCGAGAAGAGCTCACTCTGCTTTATGTGCTAACCACCTCGAGAGGGGAATGTGTTGAGGTGTTGGAAGGAATCCGTTGTGTGAGGCCTTTGGGAAAGGCTTCACTGTGAAGGCGAGAGGAGCCGCGCGTGTGCACGTGTGTGTGTGTGTGTCTGCATGTGTATCCCTTTCAGAGGCTAACATTCTAGGTGGCACATAGTAGATGTTCAAGCAGTGTATGTTTAGGTTAAACAGCATAACATAAATATTCAGGTCCTTACCTCGAAAAGTTAACTGAAGAGACGATTAATTTTTCAAATAACCATCTTAATGAATGCAATGGTAGTATCTTACATATTTCATTGTTGTTAGAGTCCAAAAGATCCCCCAAGGATCCCTGGACTAAGAGTAAGGAGAGCCTAACTCATGTCCCACTTTGGCCAAGAGCTACATGAGTGACCCCAGTCAAGTTGCTCGCCCTCTCTGAGCGGCCGTGTTCCCACCTGCAGCACATGGGCTTTAGCTGAGATGGCCTCTGGGGGTTCTCACAGCTGTCAGCACTGTTCACCTCTGCCCCCACATCTACGGGCCTGAAGAGGGGAAAGGGAGCTACTGCACGGGCCAGGGGTCCGGATAGCACGGCGTCGAACATGCAGAAGACTCATCGCGAGGAGCCCTGTGAGCAGGCCGGAGCATTGCCAGCATGAACCTCGCGGACAGGTAGCTCGGGATCTGTCCAGGGCTCCAGATGAGAGGGGCTCTGTACACCTCACCCCTTCCCTCTGTTGAAATACTAAGAATAATATCACTGCAATTTGGGAAGTACAAATTCTCGTGATTAAGAATAATAGTATGTGGGGATGGCCGAGTGGTTTTAAAACACAAATATGATTGAATAGAAGAAGAAGTACCCAAAATCAAGTTGGAGTTTATTTTCACAGAGTCTTAGACTTACGTGACCTTGGACTCCAACTTCCCTTGGGGGAGGAGATACTTTTCTTCCTGTTTTTAGTTCCAGGAAGCGTAATAGGAAAGTAAATATATACACTGAGCAGTCTGACATGCCGCCAGGGCCTAAGGACACCAGGAACATCAGCACCTTCCTTTCCCCCAAACTGACGAAAACCTGAAATAGGGAGTCCAGTCCATGTGGCCCGACTGCAAGTGGGTGTGTTCAGTAGACTCAAATCTGCTGCTTCTAGCGCAAAACCCCATGTATGCATGGGTGCAGGGGGTGGGAGGTTGTCAATAACTTAACCCGAAAACCTAATTTGCTTGAATAAATGACTTAGAACCTTTGTATCCATGGTTCCTGATGGTTCTCTGAAGAGCCAGAAACAGGCAGTGAGGGGGAGTGAGGCATGAGGGTTGCCAGGCAGTAAGGGTCAAGGGCCCTTGGGGTCCCCAGCGGGGCCGGCCCCAGGAATCGGGCCTCAGGAGAATTCCTCAGTCCTCAGTCCACTCTCAGCTGCTAACTGGCTTGAAGGAGGTTCTGCTCCTCCCTGATAGGAGAGGGAAGCCAGGCAGGGACATTAGCACAATGTCTCCGCCTCAGCAGTGGTGCTGGCTGTTCAATAGCAAATGGACTGCAGGTGCCGGGTTTAAAGGGATTCTTAGAAAGGCAGGGCAGGGAGGTTAAGGACCAACTGTATTTCCTTCCATGAGCCTATGATCATATTCTCCATCTCGGTAAAGTCGAGGATATTTGTGATGCAAAACTGAATCTGAAACAGCAGGGCTTGTTTGTTTTTTGTTGTTTTTACATGACATGCAAACATGGCTGACCAAATTGGCTAAGGAAATTCACCATTCTCCCGGGGATGGTGGGGGAGGAGTACTAGGGAAGGCCCGCTATCTCACAGTGAGACAGCTAACAGCCCCATTTGTCTGATTGTTTGCTCAGCTCTTGGACAATCCAACAATAGTGGAACCATAGACTTTTCTGGGCTTGATCACTAATACTCCTGCCAAGCCTCTCTAGTGGTCACAATGCTGTTCCATGAAAGTGAATGAATATTCTTCTCTTTGGAATGGTCTTAAGACACTCTACTGAGACTGCATCCTTGATTTCTATGCAAGTGCTGGTAGGGAAGAAGTTTAAAATCAACTGTCCTATTAAACATACCTTCCCAACAATGGGCCATCACAAAATGGCCATTAGGAATAAAAAAAAAAAAAGGCCAGTTCTTTTTTAAGTTTCTAACACTAAGTTATAATTTCACTGACATAGTATAAAAATCCTGGCACTGTTTCTTTCTTCAAATAAAAAACTGACTGCTTTATTCAAAACTCTTTAGTCTGGATGGTTGTTTCAGGGAATCTGGAAATTTTCTCCATCAGCCCCAGTGCTGTACATGCAAAAGGTCCAGCTCACACTGGCTGCCTTCGTCCTGGTACCCCCCAATCAGAATTTGACTTAAAAGCACCTAAATCTTATTTACAGTCAGGAGCACGGTGATCAGTGACCCCAAGGCTTCTCCATGTGTTCATTCAGCCAATCAGTCCACCCTTTTCCCATTGCTAGATGCAGTAGGTTCCATTCCATTTACTAAATATAAAACGGGGTTGTGTATGGCCACGGGCAGTTCCTTGTCAGATGTTCCACACTCAGAGTCCACACAGAAACCTCTCCAAAGGCAGCAACAGGTGGGCAGACCACCATGGTGACACACCGGGCAGAATTCAACCACACCCATGGAGTTCTGCACGTGTTTTCGGCCACAGCAACCTGAGGCCACAGCCCACCTAATTAATGGGGTTTGACACCCCAATAGACAATTGCCTTGTAAATTTGGATCCTTCTCAGGACATTTGTCTCCATTAGTTGAACCAATCAGTACAGAAGATTGGCCACTCCATTAGAAAACGTTGCTCGAATGATTTCAATCTAAATTGCCTTCTTCACAAAAAATTAGCACCAGTTCAAGAGTAGGAACTGTAAGAACTGGCCATTGGGAAATGATTTTGCAGAGACCAGGAGCAGAGAGGAACCTTAGGCAGACGGCTTCTGCTCCATGGGGCAGTCCAGGCGTCAGACGTTTCTGAGGTTTCCTGAAGGCCACTTCTTCCCTAACTCGGGAACTTGTTTCCTTCCTCCAGAAGTAAATTTTGACACTGTTACTCATTTTCAAAAGCGATTTTTAAACTTTACTGTTCAGTTTCTAGCTTTTGTGTTTCAAATTATTTTGCCATCAACTACATCCAAATGACCATCATTTAAAATATAATATAATAGCGTAGGCATCTTGTTTTCCAGAGCAACCTCACTGGAAGGAATGGCACACCATATCCTCATAGCATGAAAGAATTCTTTATGGCTAACCTCTAATTTGCCCCTTTAGCTCCAGGTCGGCTAAAGCAATCTGATAAAATTCACACACCTTCATTGGCTGTTCCCCCAGCACCATCTTTAACGATCTACATTTAGTTTCATTCATCCTAAAAAACATTTGAGTGTCTACTCTCTGCAAGGCATCTAAGAGCCGGGTAGCTGGACCAGATCCAGGCACAGGGTGTGGCTGGGCTCTACCTAGGTAACTAGAGTATTCGTAATTGGAATGGGTATGAGATAACAATTACTAGTTATAGTTCAAAAGTAGAACTAAAATAAATCTGTCAGAATTGGCTTTAAAAAAAAAAGAGTCACATTCAATTTGTTATCATGTTCCAGAAATCACCAAAGACATATGCTAATGTCACACTGTGGGACAGACAGACCAAGACTGCAAGTGCAGAGACGTGGGTTCTACGGTAAGTGAAAGACAAGTTCAGGCAAAGGGAGGCAGGAGGAGACATTTCGTGCAATCCCCAGTCTGAGCCTTTTTGAAGCCTTACACAAGGCATCAGTCTTCCTTTCTAAGGGCTGCTGTAGCTTTTCAAACATGATAGCTTTCTTGTAGTTTACACTTATCACATTAAGAAAAATGGTAATGAGGAGTTCATGACAACTGCTTTTAGAAGGAACAAAGGCTCAATTGCTGAGGAAAAAAGAAGTAATATCTATTTTCATAGAAAGAGCCCTCCAGTGAACAACTTGGCTGTAGCTTTCTTCTTTCATTATTTCTGAGATCAGTAAAAATAAAGTGTCAGGCCACTGATACAGCTGAAACTCCAGCCAATATGATTTGCACAGAATTGTCTTTCCTCTTAGAATCACAGAATCACAGCACCAGGGGGATGAAAGGGAACCGGTTTGTCCCATTCACGTGAAATTAACTAACAAATTGATCATAAGGTGTTCGTCTAGCTATTGAACATCAGGCCCTCCTCCTCCATCAACACACTCCCCCAGTAAAAATAAGAATAAGCCAGAGGCACCTGGGCAGCTCAGTGGGTTAAGCATCTGCCTTCAGCTCAGGTCATGATCTCGGGGTCCTGGGATCGAGCCCTGCATCGGGCTCCCTGCTCAGCAGGAGTCTGCTTCTCCCTCACCCTCTCCCTCTGCCTGCTGCTCCCCCTGTGTGTGTTTCCTCTCTCAAATAAATAAATAAAATCTTTTTAAAAATTAAAAAAAATAAAAATAAGCCAACAGAGGCATCAAATCTCTTTTCAGTCCCTTGAATTTAACAACATTACAACCACGACTAAGCCTTAGTGAAATTGATTCAGAAAGCCCCCTCAGAATATTCCAAGCCCCCAACAGGCTGAGTATTCTTCAATGCCTGGACAGTCACTCCTCTCTCCAGATTAGTTTCTTTCTGCAATTACTTCAAATAATGGGAAATAAATAGCTTCTTTATTCCATATTAAGACTGGCAAAGAGGCAGCACAAGTAAGAGCTATATCTTTTTCTAAAGGGACATCTGGCTAATGGAGAAAGAGAACATTCTAAACTCAATATGAACACTCCAGGGGCCAGGCAGTGTGGACATAAAACCTTGCCCCATAGGCATGCCATAAAGTGTCAATCCTGTGTTAAAATCAGGAAGGCTGATGCCTGTCTGCCTCGGTGAAAACAGCTACCTGCCAAACAGCATAAGCTAGAAGTGGCTACCGACAGGATACATCTTTGGCAATCAGAACACAGAGATACTTATATACTAAGGCTTTACTACACGAAAATCCAATCTGATCCTTGCATCACTACCTAGTCATGTTAGTTTGTTTTTTAAAAAAAAGGTAACAATTACAGAGTCTTTTTATTAAGAATTTCCTGCTGACATCTCTGAGAGGCACCCAAACCGTTTGCACACCATGAGAAGGGGACACCTTCCAACTCCTCCCCCATCCCGCCCACCCTGCCAAGCTTTTTTTAATGACCTTGTGGGAATCCACTCCCCATGGATGTCTCCAAATCCTCTTTAAGTATCATCTCTTGGGGAAAACCAGGTCAGGACGTTTACTCCCTGCTATACATTTAGGAAAGCACCAAAGAAGATTCAACTTCACTGGAAAAGTTCTAGTGAGCAGATGTCAGGTTGGGCTTGAGGTAACTAAATGCACATGGAGGACTCTCTCCCTGGGCTTCAGACCACGCTGTGTAATCCATTTGTATCTCCTGTCCAAACGCCAGTTGTCCACTGGTGGTTTTCTACTGGGTTTTAGCCACACGCTTCACCCCAGTGCAACAGCACCCCACCCTCCCCTGCCAGTGGCTCCGGCTCGTCTCGTCTGTCCTTCATTTGCTTTCAAAAAGAAAAGAAATGTGCAAAATCATTAAAAACAATCCTGGACAGGGATTTGCAAGCTACCCACAGAGACCGTTACACAGCTGACAGAAATCGACGTGGCAGGGTCTCTGGGCTAATTAAAAAAATGTGACAATTTGAAAAGCTGCAAAGTGCCTTATGAACCATGGAGTGGTCAAAAATGAAAAAGAATAGACAAGACATGAAAGGAGCTTATATATTTAATAATTAGGAAAACCATCACAGGGGCAATTCATACCCCTCAACAAAGGCAGGCTGGGAGCCTGTAAAGGGTTGAAGCTCGGAATTCAAAGTCACACTTTGAGAATCTCTGGAATTGCTGAACCTTTAGGAAGAGTCACAATTAAATCCAATAGAAGTGTGCACGTATTTAGTGGTTAGAATTCCCCAGATGTTTCGATATTTCATCTATGTTACTGTGTTTCATCCACTCAAGAATCCAGGCAAGTAGTTCTCCTAGTTCTCATCTCACGGATCAGATTCCCGCGTCCCAGCGAAGAGCAACCTCTGGGGCAGAGTCACGTAGCCAGCGTGTGGCAGATGAAGGACCTCTGTCTGGGTGGTGGCTTTGCACGCTGGGCTTTTGCCACCACTGTGCTCCAACAGGATGGGCTTTTCTAAAGGGAACATCATCAAAGAGGCAGCAGGAGGCAGGCTTTGTCCCCTTTCTGTAGGCCAATCAGATTTTGGTGGTTTTAGAAACTACTTTATAATTGCTACTTCCTCAATTCGTTGTCATGTGTGTGCGTCACACAACCTGGATGGCAAATCAAAGCCAGTAAGCCCACCTCTAAGGAGAAGCCTCGCTTTATTAAATGAGCCTTGCCATGAACGTAGAATCCAGTGAGTGGTGGTTGACAGGACTTAGGCCATGTTAAGGTTAATAATCCAGATCTAGGGTCCCTGTGATAGTGTTAGATTATGGTGTACGTGAGCAACTTCCCCTACGAAGTAACGGGTCATCTAAAGTCTCCAGAGCTGTCCAAGTGCCGCTTGCGGTCCCTCCTTTAATGGTGTACCTGAGGTGAATATCTCACGAGAGGAACAAGCTGGAAAGCGGAGGAAAGGGGGAGTGAAAGAGAGGGAGGGGAAGGAGGCAGGGGTGAATACGAATCAGGTGCTGGGTTTTTATAGTACCATTTTTCTGGAAGGGGCCCTGCCAGGGTCTCGCATACCCTTTGCTTCCCAGAGCCTGGGGGTGAAGGCACTATCACTCCTATGGAACGCGGGGAAGGAACTTGCCCGAGGCCTGGAGAGTGGGGTGGGCACTTCCCTGCACTGCCTTCAATTTCTCTCCTCTTCTCTCTTTTGTGGGACATTCGCTTTATCTCTTTCTACATAGCCTGATTTTTGGTCCTTTTTTATGCAGTAGGAGTCCTGCTCAGGACTAGAGTAGCATTTGACTAGCAGACTCTATGTAAGCCTCAGGATGGAAATAAATTATTTAGATAGACTCTAAACATAGTCAAGGGTACGTAGTCAAAAAAGTAAAACTAGATTTGGTTTTATTTAATGATCAGACTCAGAATGAAGACCCGGAGCAGATCTTAAGAGAGAAGCTAGGGGCAGTTCTCTTCACTAGAATTTTCAGCCATGAAAATAAATACTGTTATTTTGTACTGTCCAATGATAGCCACTGGCCACATGTGGCTCTTGAGTGCTTATGATGTGCCTCATGGACTGAGGAACTGAACTTTTATTATAATTTAACACATTTAAACTTCACTAACCAGCCACCAGCCACATGTGGCTACCGTTACTGTTCTGGACAGAGCAGACTAGTCAACACTTCAGTTCTACAGGTGGAAAACCTGAAGCCCACGATGCTTCAGAGACGAGCCAACGGTTGCAAAAGAAGGCCGTGGATGGGTCAGGCCTAGCTTGGAGGTCTCCTGATGCCCAGTCTAGTGCCTTCCTCTGAATCCCAGTTCTTCCAAAGGCAGGGGCTCTGTGGTCTCAGCTGGGCAACACAGCCCACCATTCACTTTGGTATCAAAAGTGCTGGGTGCGTGAGGCTGTGCCCTCTGGGGGCTCTTGGGTCGAAGAGCAGGAAAGAGTCTGCAAAAGTTGAGTGTGGGGGCGCCTGGGTGGCACAGCGGTTGAGCGTCTACCTTCGGCTCAGGGAGTGATCCTGGTGTTATGGGATCGAGCCCCACATCAGGCTCCTCTGCTATGAGCCTGCTTCTTCCTCTCCCACTCCTCCTGCTTGTATACCCTCTCTCGCTGGCTGTCTCTATCTCTGTCAAATAAATAAATAAAATCTTTGAAAAAAAAAAGTTGAGGGTGGACAAGCTCCTTGGGTTTTTTCTAGTCCCAACAGGTCCTGAGAAGTTGGAAGGGACTGAAGAGAAAACCACCAGAGGCTTAGAAAGCCGGGATGCTTTTGTCTGCCTTAGCTTTCGATGGGCCTGTGTTCTGTATTGTGTGATCTGGCAACTTCTAACTAACATGTTGCCAGGGGAGAACAGGATGAGCTGGTTTGTTCCCAGGAACGGGAGATCTGGGGGGTGGGGTGGGTGCTCTGTTTTGACATGACCTCTGTTGTGAGGCTGAGAGTGTCTAACAGAAGCAGCATACAGGTTTTCAGCCACAAAAAGAAGTCTGGAAAACTCCCTCTGGAGGAAAAAAGCACATGTCATGGAAGCATCTTCCTTGTGTCCACACTGATAGTAAGCACAGTGAATGGTACCAAACTGGCCCCTTTAACATTATTTAAGAGATTCGAATCAGCTCTGTGATTACAGTAGCATATGGGGTCTCCACCTTTGCTTTTAATCAATGCCTTGTTTCTAGCGATATTGCTAACATTATTGTACTTTGAGGAGCAATATTAAAAATAGGTTAGAGCAAAGATATTAAATAATGCTTGGCAATGGAAAAACCTAGCACAAAAAGTAGCACTAAATATATTATTTGAAGAAATAAGAAATGGAGTCATTATAATGCCTAGTATTTGTATAACTATTCTACTTACTAAACACTATCATCTGCTTATTAACTTCCAATAGCTCTGTGGAAAACATATTATTACTTTACCAAGGGTGGACATGACCCTGTGAGGCCATTTTCTCTAATCATTTCTCTACAAATTTCAGTCACTCAACAAACAGCTACTCTACGCACTTCTTACATACCTACACTTGTCACTTTTGTGGACATGTCGGGCTGGGCAGAGGGGCTTCTGGGCTGGGCTAAGGGGACAGAGATATGAGTATGACACAGACCCTGATCTAAGGAATGTGACATTATGCCATGAGAGGCAGTCCTTCCCACCACATGAAGGTGACAAGCATGGATGTGGAAAAGGTGATGAGGGGACCAGAAGAAGGAGAGAGAGATTCATTTCATTTGGACAGTTAGGGCTTCAGAAAAGAAACGATCCTGGGGTTGGTTCTTCCATGGTGTGAATGGGAGTCTACCAGGCAGACCTAATATTTACCCAGTGTTCCAAGCACAATCTAGGGGCATAACTAACATATATTAGCTCATTTGATCATCTCATCAATCCTGAAAATTAGGCAGTATTGGGGCACCTGGGTGGCTCAGTCGTTAAGCCTCTGCCTTCTGCTCAGGGCGTGATCCTGGCGTTCTGGGATCGAGCCCCGCATCGGGCTCCTCTGCTGAGAGCCTGCTTCTTCCTCTCCCCCTCCCCCTGCTTGTGTTCCCTCTCTCACTGGCTGTCTCTCTCTCTGTGTCAAATAAATAAAAACAAAATCTTAAAGAAAAAAAAAAAGAAAATTAGGCAGTATTTTCCCAGTTTTGTAAGTGAGATCCAGAATGGTTAAGTCACCCAAGAATGTTCAGCAAGGGAGAAGAGCCAAGCTCTACTTCCTTAACCGTGATGTCTCCCTAGAACATTCTTCCTTTTACTGCTCAGATACTTATCTCCTTGTAACTGCCCCTCAGGGGTTGGGTTCTACCATTTGAGGCCTCCTGGCCTAAATCCAGCCTTGAGGCTCACTCCCACACCGCAAGTCCCTCGGGCATGGGTGGCCTGCTCCCTCTTCTAGTTCAATCTTCTCTTGGCTAGCCTCTCTCTTCGGGCATTCCGATTGTGGACCCACTCACTATCCTGTTGACTTGTTGCTAAATGCATTTCGCTTCAGCAGCATACCTCTTAAAATTTGTTATGAAAATTTTAGAAATTGAGAAAATTTAGAAAAGGAAAAAACTTACCCATTATCTTGTCACCCTAACAAAACAAGAACTATTTCAGGTATTTTCCTTTAGTTTCTTTTTATTCGTATCTTTACATGGCTATAAAAATAAGTACATAAAATGTTATAGTCTGGTAATTTCACTTCATAGTATACCATAAGGTGGTTTTTTTGTCCCTGTTGCTAAATCATCCTCAAAGCCATCTTTTTAACAGTCGATTATTTTTCTGAGTGTATAAATCAGAATTTGTTTAACTATCTCCCTACTGTTGGACATACAGTAGCATTTTTTGCTAATTACAAATAATATCATAATGAAAAACTTTGTTCATGTAGTTTTTCTAGGGGTTTGAATTTGCCCCATAGCACGGTTTCCCCAAAATGGAATGACAGATTATCAATGTACCTCTAAAAATGGGGTGACCATCCTAAATAAACATAGAGGCACACCATGTTCATGAACTAAAAAGGCACACCAAGTAAATTCATCTACTGATACAATGCAATACTTACTAGCATTCAAGCAGGATTCTTTGAAAATACAGACAACACGTTTCTAAAACTCATATGGAAAGAAAAGGAAATTAGAATAGTCAAACCACTTTAGAAAAAAGAACAAAGATGGAAGATTCACATTATCCTAATTTTAAGACTTGTTGTAAAGCTACAGTATTGAAGACATTATGGTGTTGGTGAAAGGCCTGGGGCATAGACCAATGGAAGAAACTAAAAGATCCAGAAATGGAACCACATATATAAGGTCAACCTACTTTTTACAAAAATGCAAAAGTAATCCAATAAAGATAGTCTTTTCAACAAATGGTGCTGGAACACAATGAACAATGAGCTTCAACCTACCCCTCACAGCATATAGCAAGATCAATTCAAAGCCAGTCAAAGTCCTACACGTAAGGCATGAAACTATAAGATTCTTAAAGCAAAACACAGGAGAAAATTTTTATGACCTTGGGTTAGACAACAAGTTCTCAGACTTGACACCAAAATCATAATCCATGAAAGAAAAAAAAACTGATAAATTCGCCTTCAGCAAAAAAAACCTTTTGCTCTTAGGAAGGCACTGTCAAGGAAATGAAAGAAAGAAAATATTTGCAAAGCACATATCTGACTCAAAACTTATATCCAGCACATATGTAGAACTTTGAAAATTCAACAATAAGGTAACAAACAATCTGGTTTTTAAAGTGGGCAACGGATTTGAATGCACGATTCATCAAAGAAGACGTACAAAAATGAAAATGAGCACATGAAAAGATGCTCAACATCATTAGCCATTTGGGAAATGCAATTCAAAACCACAGTGACATACCACTACATACTTATTAAAAAGGCTGAAATAAAAAATAACAATAAGATCAAGCGCCAGCAAGGATGCGAGCTAGATTTTTCATAAGTTGCTGGTGTGAATGCAAAATGGTATAGCCGCTCTGGAAAACAATTCAGCACTTTTTAAAAATAAGGTTAAACATACACTTGACCCCCAGCACCCCTCTCCTAGGCATATATCCAAGATAAATAAAAACATAATCGCACAAAAATCTGTACATGATTTTTAAAAGCAGCACTATTTATAATCACCAAAAAACTAAAAACAACCCAACTATTCTTCAATGGATGAATGGGTAAACAAATTGTGGGACATCCATGTAATGGAACGTTACTCAGGAACAGAAAGGAATGAACTATTTTTAAATACAACCTGAATGAATTGCAAAGGCATATGCTGAGTGAGAGAATCGCTATGGAAAGATTACATACTGTATGACTCTGTTTATTTGTGGTGTTCTGGAAAAGGCAACACTGTAGAGACAGAGAACAGATCAGTGTTGCTAGGGGTTGGGGTAGGGAGGAGAATCTGACTGCAAAAGGGTGATAGAAGGGAATTCTTTGGAATATTGGAATTGTTTTATATTCTGTTAAAGGTAGTAATTACAAGAATCTATACATATGTTAAAACTCACAGGAATGGAACTAAAAAGAAAAAAAAAAGAAAGGTAAATTTAACTGAATGAACTTTCTTTTAAATGTGCCGGCCAGAAATCAATACCACATGCCAAGTGTGGTCTAAGTAGAACAGAGCAGAGCAGATCTATCCTCTTCTTAGTTCTAGGTGTTCTAGAGCAGGGGTCAGCAAACTACCTCTCATAGGCTAATTGTGGCCCACTGTCCGTTTTGTAAATAAAGTTTTATTGGAACACAGTCACAAGCATTGTTTTACACACTGTCTATGGATGCTTTCAGGCTAAAACAATAGCATTTAGCTGTTGAGACAGAGACCATATGGCCTAAAAAGTCAAATGTATTTACAGTCTAGGCCTTCACAGGAAAAGTTCGCTGAACCCTGCTCTAGATCCTTGCATGAATACATCTGTGGGCAGTAATACATGTTACCACTAAATTTTTTATTATCTACTCAGAACGCTGGCGGACTGAAGTGCATCGCCATATAGATATACTCCCAAAGAACTTCATTTTAGTAGATTCGGTGCGTCTGGTAAGCTGTTTTCCTGATTCCGACACATGGTACTGTTAGCAATCTTGCCTGGCTTCATCATTATCCACTGGGTCAGAGGTTGAGCCCTGTAGTAATCACTTAAAATCTATTTCGTCAGCCCTATATCCTCATGGTGAAAGACAGAATGCATAACGGTTAACAGCACGGACTCAAGCTGGGCTGCCCAGGGTTGAGATCTTGGTTCTGCCACTGGTGAGCTGTTGAACTTGGAAAGTCACTTAGGCTCAAAGTACTTCCGTTTCATTATCTGCAGCGGTGGGGATGATCATAGCACTTGCTGCAAAAAAAAGGCTATGCGATTATTTGATATTATTATTAGTGTGTACATTCAGTTCGGGCCAACCTGAGTTCCAATCCTGTTTTGTCCCCTTAGTAGCTATATAATCATGTGCTTTGGGACAATATATTTAACCTCTCTGAGTCCTCCAGGCTGCCCTTGGCCCATCAGTCAGTGGTCTCTGGGTAATGAGCTAAGCACTGCTGGAGAAATCACACAATCTACAGGTTGGAACCTTGACATTGCCTCATCATCTTACTAAGAGTATTCCTTGGGGAGCCCCCCCCCCCCGTCAATGACTATTTCAAACCTTCTCTAATCTCCTCAAACCTCTAAACTTTCCCCTGGCTACCTTCAACCCCTGCTGGCTCATCAGGAGACTTGGACTAGAAATAAAAACTTCTGAAATGCTCCCACATTCACTTCTAATATTTTGTGCTTTTGTTTTTAATCTTTAATGCATCTGGAAATAATAGTGTTGTGTGGTGTGAGGTAAGAATCCAAGATTAACTTGAGAGCAGAAATGTTTGTGATGCCTTCCTTCCTATCCAAGAATTATATGCCTTTCCAGTTTTTCTAAAATGTTCTTTGGTGTCTCTCATAGTGACTTAGTGTGTTCATATAGCTTCTGGCACATTTCTTGTTAAATGAATTCATAAGATATAAATGGAGTCTGTTGGCCCATTATATCTTACAATTGGTTGCTTACATGTAAAGACTGTTTCTATATATTTATTTTGCACACTGAAATAGTGCTGAATTGTATTGTTTGTAATAGTGCTTTTGGTTAATTCTTTTGGGAATTTCAGGAAAACAGTGTATATATAAATATATATACACACAAACATATATATAATCTACAAATAATCATTTCACAATTCTCTCCCATTTTAATACCTATTATTTCTTTAGCCTGTTTAATTGCCTTGGCTCACCTCCAGGACAATATTAAATAATAATGGTGATAAAAACAATTAGTCTGATTTCTCAACTACTGTGGGAATGCTTTTACAATGCCTCTGTGAAATGTTACACTAGCTTTTGGGTTGAGATGGATACATTTTATCACATTAAGGATGTTCCACCTATTTCTACTTTATCTAGAGTAAGTGTTGAGTTTTGTCAAGTATCATTTAGCATCGATGAAGACAATCATGTAGTTTTTTTCTTTCTTATCCTATCCATAAAAGGCATTATATTCACGGATTTCTTAATACTAAACCAGCTTTACTTTCCTGGAATAAAGCCCACTTGGTCATGGTGCATATCCTTTAAAGTTCTGTCTGATTCTATTAGCAGTTCACTGAGGAAATTTTCATCAATATTCACAAGTGATGTTACTCTGTAATTTTCTGTTTTGTATTCTGTTTTTGTCAGATTTTGGCATCAATATTATGTGCTAATTTGGCTCTTCTAAAAAAATACTTTGCAATATTTTCATCTGGTTCTATGTTCTGAAACCATTGGGCTGTATTACTCCTCCATGGTTTGGTTTAATTTCCCTATGAAACCCTGCCTGGGACTGATGATTTCATGAATGAGTGGGACTCCTCTTCATTTCATTGATGGTGATAAGTCTGTTTAGATTTTCTCTCTTCTGGAGACAGTCTGAGTCAATTATATTTCACTAGAAAAATTGTACATCTCATCTAGATGCTTATATTTATTTGTTCTGAGGCGAGTGAATTACCACTAACAATTATTTTGATTTCCTCTGTATCTGAAAAGTTATTACTCTTTATTATTCCTTGTTTTATGTATTTGTGCTCCCCCCCCCTTGGTGAGGTTAACAAATGATCGATTGCTGTTACTGTTTTATCTTGGAAAAACAAAGAACAGATCTTAAAAGTGCTAATTCTATGAGTTTCTGTCTGTAATTCATTATTCTGCAGCTCCTGACTTATCTACTTTTAAAACAGCATCTTTAGACTCTTGTATCACTGCTTTGGCTCTAGTTTTTTTTGGGTTTTTTTGTTTTTTTTTTTAGATAAAATTGCTTCATTTTTAAATAATTCCTGCCACTGTGGTGGTCATAGCTTTGATTTGTTCCTAGCAACATTTTTTTAATTCCTTTTTTTTCTTTTCTTCTTTTTTGTTTTTGTTTTTGTATTTTTGCACAGCTCTTACAGTGGTTCCTTTTATTATTATTATTATTATTATTAATGATTTTTCTAGTGACAAGTGTTCTTCCTGGACAAGAATTGTTTGCGGGATGTTTCTGTGGCAGCGGGAGCCGTGGCTCCATCCCAGACTAGCAGGGGTTCTCTTCTCAACACCAGTGTGTGCGATCAAGTGCTTTGGCCTCTATTTCTGTCTTATCAAGAGACATCAGGCCTACAGGCTGCTCATAAAGCAGCATGTCAATCTTCCACCTTATCTCAGCAACCAAGTGCTTTCCACAAATGTGGATTAGTTACATCACTTCTCATTCAATCCTGCCTTTCCCACTTCTCAAGATCTGTATGTTTCAGACTTGGTCCACAGAAGCTTCCATTACAAATCTTCACACCTAATCCCATTATTCCCATATTGGTTTTGCTTTTCATGGTGTGCCACTTATCCTTTTTTTTTTTAAAGATTTATTTATTTATTTTAGGGAGAGAGAGCACAAGCAGGGGGACCTGCAGGCAGAGGGAGAGGGACACAAGCAGACTCCCCACTGAGCAGGGAACTTGATGCGGGGTTAGATCCCAGGACCCTGAGATCCTGACCTGAGCTGAGATCAAGTGTCGAACGCTTGAACGACTGAGCCACCCGGGCGTCCCTGTGCTGCTTATCCTAAAAGCAGTGCTTTATCAGCTATGCTCTAGATCCATGAGCATGGGAACCACTCTTTGGATTCTTCCCTGTCTGACCTTCACAGAATAAATTGTGACTTAGGCTTACATACATCTTCTGGTTAGATCAGTTACGGAGTTCACATTTCTTTTTCTCATCCTCCATAATGCTTTTGGGGATTAACAAGAGAAGGCATGAGCCTGGCTCTATTCTTTCATTTCGAAACTGGAAGATGCCTACCAAATTGACTCTGAGAAGCTATGCTCTCTATGTATTTTCCAGAGACTCTGGTTTTACCTCTACCCAGATACAAGTGCAACAGCCAACATCCTGGCATTACCTCTTTTTTTGCCAACCTGATCCCACTAGCACAGCTGGGACAATGAGGCTGGTTCTCAAACAACAGTTGGAAGCTATTACTTCTTTCAGATAAGCCTAGACTGCTTTTTGGCAAACCAATACACTGTTTCATTACCCTCTCTGTACACCCAAGATACAGAAAGCAGGTGTAAATTCTACACGTGGCTTAAATTCTCACCTGCTTTCATTCAATTCACTAGAAAATAATAAATCACCATATTCACAGAAAGAAACAGGTTGTCAGAAAACAGACTTATTTTTATAGCACACCTACGAAATATAGGGACTCATATACCGACTTGGTGATTTTAAAGGGGCTACTCTTGCTCACTCCCTGGACAGCTAAATGCTGAGTTGCTAAGTTATTGGTATTTGACATCATCTCTTCCCTGACATGTCCCACGTTTGACAGGTTCCCATGAATCACTGGGCCAGTCACCTCGTTACTCACATTACTCATTTTCCCAATGACGTCTGTATAATCATTTAAAATTCACATCATACACTAGCTGCAAACCCCTAGATTCCACATGAAAATATTTAAACTGCTTGACAGGCTCTAAGTGCATTTGGAAGCACACTGGATGGCTTACCTACATTGTTCACATTAATAGTTGTTATAATTAAATTTAGCATCTTTCTTCTGGGTTGGTTTGTGTTTGAGAAAAGAGAAAATGATTACTGGGAGGCAAATAACGGCTAATATCTCTTATGGGCTAATTTGCTCCCATGAATAGCTCACCTCACATACGCATACTACGTATTAAGTCCATTAGTGCTTTGAATTAGCTTCAGAAAAGGTAATACTCCACATAATTTACCCAGTCAAGGGCATTTTCACCTGCTGACAAATTTACATATTTCCCAATGTCATTAGGTAAGAGCTAGTCATCAGAATAGCAGAGGGTACAATCAGTAGTTAGTTCATTTATTTGACTTCATCAATGTTAACATTAATTATAGTCTAAATTATATTTAGCAATTGTCTTTTTTGGATGGAACACTACATTACTATTTCAAGAAACTATGATTTTAAAAGTCCACATCAGAATAGGATAGATCTCTTTGAAACATTCTGGAAGGACTAGTATTTAATACTGCTATACAGAAAATCGTTTGCATGATTCCAATTTGAACATTATTTATACATTAATTTGACAGGATATAAAATCAATTGCCTAATTATTGGTTAAATTTATCAAAGAAATTCTACTGAAAGGTGCTTGATTATGGTGCATAGTTATGATAATATAATCAAATTTCCTTTCAGACATAATTGACCAATTTTGTTCCCTGATCCATTTCTTTCTCGTTCTTAAGAAGGGCTTCTTCATTTGTTTCCCCTTTTAAAAGTAAAAAAAAAATAGCAAATACCGTGCATGGTCATTCTGTAATTATTTGGTAAGATCTTTCCATGCTAAAACTGTACACTTAAATGCAGACCTAATACGTGGAATTGCCATAATTTAGAATGCTGTAAACACAGATCATGCCGTAATGCGAAAGAGGTACCCATGTCGGTGTTTACCAACCTGATCCATATGGTGGGGAGAGATCCGTAAGATGATACAGTTTGTCAAATCGAGTTCCCTAAATCTTAGCTAGCAAATTCAGCATTCCCCATAAACAGTGAATTACCCTTACAGATGTTAGACTATGAAATTATCAACTACTGAAGTTACTTTGCTAGGAAACACAATCTGTTCGGCGTCAAGGCTAAAAGAAGCACTCTATCTACATTTTCGACTTGAGAAAGGACTTAATTGATAGTTTGTTGATATTTGTAAGTAAATCTTCCAAGGAACAAATAAATCATACCACTGCAAAGCAAATAATTACTGAGCATCCCTTCTCGGCTAGTGGCATTTAGTGCACGCAGCTGTCCTTGGCTTAACTCTTCCAGAAGTGATGAGTCTAGGACCCACCAAGCCCCGTAGAGCTCAGGAGAGAAGCTGCGGCCCATATGATCACATAGGAGCAGCTTCGGAGTCCCTCCTCTGATGGATGAATTGTAACTGCAGCAGGCCACCAGAGTCATCGTTAGCTTTCATTTCTGTTGGGACTCGAGGGTAGCTTGAGTCGAAAGAGAAAATGGCGTGCCAACGGAAGCAGGTCCGCAGGCCGGGCCCACTCTTGCCTTTCTGTTTTTGATTTGTCAAATGTAGAATAGGCAACAACGTACTTGACAAGTAGCGAAGACGAGTGGATCTACACAGCTTATTTTGTGGCCATTGGAGGAGAGGTGCTGTAGCCTGGTGGTTTCTGGCCTGTTTGAAAAACTACTTGAAATTATTTTGGCGTAATTGGATTTGTACGATTCAGGGAAGTAACGGCAGCTGAGAGGAATTGGGGGCTTATGCCATCACACTGTTCATCATAAAGGAGACCGGAGCTGGGGAAGTCAGAGTGGATTCGAATGGCTAGCGTGGTGGCTGTTTTGCAGAGTTTTAGGGTCGTTGAAAGAGGTATGTGACGTGTGCGCAAGTGGCACATTGCTGCGATTTTTTATGAGTGGCAGCAACGTGTCATTGTTATTATTTTCTCATTTGAGGGGAGATTTGGACATATTAAGAGTGGTAGGAAGAAAGAATTAATTCCTGACACCTGCTCGAAGCGGCCAGAACTAAGTCAGCCAGCATCTGAGGCAATTTTTTATTTTGAAATCCAGAGATTCTCCCTATAGGTTTGTGACAGGGCGGTGGACAGTTTGGTGTAGGGCAAAACAGAGACCTGGTTCCATTTCTGCTTCTGCCGTATACTAGCTTCCCCCTCGCTGCAGGTCATTTATAACCTCTCCAGGCCTCAGTTTCCTGAAATAATTAGGGACTACACCACGTTTCCTATTATCAAAATAAGATAAAGGCGTTCAAGTGCTTTCAAAGGCAGTCATGTGCCGTGGAAAAATAAGGTCACCCTATCAGGTCAGGTCAACCCTGGAAGACCAGAGGAGGTGGGCCACACGACAGTGTGAGACGCAGGAACACAAAGAAAGGGAAGTCTGAAGGAGAGCTGAGGCCACGATCACAGAAATGGTGAGAGGTGCTTTCAAAGAAAGCCAACTGGTTTGAATTGGAACAGCATTTTGGAAAAGGAGGCTAAAATAAAATGCATTAGAGAGAAGTATTTCCACTGCCTGGGGACTGAGGGGCTGAGAGAAGGGAGAGGCCAGTTGTGTTGTAGTTTGTTAATAAAAGAAGTCTGTCCCAAAGTGAGATGAAGTGGGTTTGCACGCTTAGCCTGCTGGGCTGTGGAGGGCAAAAAGGGGGCGGGGAATCAGTGAGGTGGGGAAGTTGAGAGAGCAAACAGACGGCGACCTCCATGTTTGCCACGCAAACCGTGTGCACGCTTTAAAGATCCCTGCAGGTGGGTAGTGGGGCGGGACGGTGAGTTATCACCCCTTGTTTGCTACATGAAGAGATCGAGAAGCCACACAGCTAGAGAGTGACGGACCCAGCACTTCCTACCCCTGGGCTAGAGCCCCTTCCTCCGCACAGCTACACCCTCGCTCTTGGCTTGTCTGAAAAGCGCTCCCGGTGTCAGAGAGAGGTGGAGAGAAAGAGGAAGGGAAAACGTCCCCCGACTCCCGGAGGAGGCGGATGGGAGCATGGCCACACAGAAGGCTGCCCTTGAACAAACACGACCGTGAACCTGTTGTGCCACACAATGTGGGCTATACAAATTTAAGAATTACTCATAAAATTTAGGACATAAACTTCAGGATGCTTACTTTTATTCTAAGCATGGGAAATGAAACATGTCATTCCTCAATAAAGCAAAGCCCACTCATTAATGGTGCTGTTGAAAAAAACCCAGAATTCTATACAATCTATAGCCCTTCAAAAAAAAAAAAGGAAAAAAAAGACGTTTCCCTCGATTCTCTTTCAAGAACAGAAGGACTTTTGTTACTTCCTCAAAGGGTGCTATCTTTTACGAGCTTATTAAGGCAACCTGCTTCTTTTCTTTCCATGTTTAAGTGACATTCTGTTGTTCCCCTAAGTGGCTCCTCCAGCGGACCGGGGCCCCCAGCCTCTGCCAAGTGCTCACCCAGATCCCCTCGCTCGGGCAGTGTGGGAGCCCCACAGGCCCCAGGGTCAGGCCGCTCTTAAGAAGAGATTCCAATTGTGACCAATTAGGTGCTGATTTTGAAATGGGTCCCACATTCCTTTGGGAATTAAGAAAAGACTGCTGACTTCATTTGGAAGAGAGCAAGAGGTTTCTTGCCATGTTCCCGTCCTTTAAGGAAGGCAGCCAACACACTAGCAAGGATTTGGTGTCTCTGGTTGATCTGACCATCTCCGCCCAATGGAAGGAGCAGGCGGCTGTGGTCCCCAGGTGCAGCACGCTGGTGGATTTCTCAACAACCGCCCACCCTCCACCCCAACCCCTGGACCCCAGGGGAGATGACAGAGGGGTTCCTGAGCTCTCACAGAAGTAGCCAGTATAGGGGTGCCTGGATGGCTGAGTCGGCTGGGCGTCTGACTCTTGGTTTCAGCTCAGGTCATGATCTCAGGGTTGTGAGATCGAGCCCCGTGTCAGGCTCCGTGCTCAGCGCGAGTTTGCTTGAGATTCTCCCTCTCCCTCTGCGCCTCCCCCCCCCATATTCTCTCTCTCTAAAATAAATAAATCTTTTTTTTTTAAAGTAGCCAGTATACTCCCAATTCAGATGGTCTCGTCTCTGATCAGAGTAATATGACTTGTCTCTTTAACAGGCAGCAACAACGTTCCTGGGCTGGAAACAGGTGAAATCAGTGGTCAGGGCAACCAGACAATAAATAGCTCTCTCCTCTTTATTATTCCTTGGGCTGCACTGTCACAGTTTCCCTTGGAACCCTGGGCTGCCCCGAAGGCAGGCACCACGGGGAGTCTCAGGCGGCAGTGGGGGTGAGCTCCTCACTTTGGTAAGTGCAAGGAGGGGTGCGACTTCTCAGTGGCACACTGCTTGTCCTCGGCCCTGGGCAGCAAGCCTGCGTGCCTTTCTCATGGCCACATTGATCATCATTTATCATAATAATGAGCATCTGGACTCCTTGGCAGCTTCGAAGGGAATCAGGACAGGTATTATCCTGTTTCACAGACAAGGAATAGAGATTCAGAAAGATGGAGTTCTCTGTCCAAATCACAGAGCGACAAACAGTAGAGCTGGTCCTGGGACTCGGTGCCACGACTCCCGTTCTTCACGTACTGTGTCGCCTTGCCTTATGATGCCAGCAGCCAGAAACAGGAGACCCATTTTCCTGGCTGGGCTTTGGTGTTGTGTTTGGTTTAAGCGTCTACTCTGGGAGATGCAACTTTGTGCTGCCTCCCTGCCATTCTTATGCACACACTCCCTCCCATTAGGAACAGGTGCTATAGCTTGCCTTCACTCTCAGGTCTCCTCGCCTCACCGCCCTCCACCCTCCCACATCTTGCCTCCTCATCATGGGCCGCAGCCCCCACAACCCTGTTCCACCCACGCTGGTGTGGGAGGCGGCAGTGAAGTTGAGACTCGAGATCCCAGAGAGCAGAAAGCCCAAGATTTAGGGTAGGCTGCTTGAAGAGGGAGAGTTTCCTGAAGAAGGTGGGGAGTCTCAAAAGAAAGACCCAAAAAGGCACAAGAATGAAACAGAAGCTTGGGGAGACAAGATTAGTTTGGCCAGGGATGGGGAGAGGACAGGTGAGAAACGAGCCAGGAGGTGTAAGCAGAAGGGTCTTGAAGTGGAATGCCAGGATTCCCCATCAGGATACTCCCAGAAACAGCGCAGTAATTACTTGAAACAGCTTAAGCAGATAGATTACTTCGTTATTAAAAGGCACAGAAATAAAGGTTTAAACTCACCCGCAAGATTTCTTCAACACAGCTTGGATCACTGGGAAGGCTTACCTAAAATAAAATAAACAAACAAAAATTAAGCACCATTTAGCTATTCTCAGAGAAGCTCGTTGTATAATACATTACACGGTAGGAAAAAATTGTAAAGAAAGGAAATACAGCTATCAATGTGAGCTTTTCCCCTGTTAAGTACAAAACTGAAAGTATCTGCTAGTGGCCAATTTTATTTTGCTTTCATGAAGCAGGAAGACCACAGTGCAAGGTGTAGAAAGAGAGTGACACAATCTGTCACTGATTTTCTGTGGGAGGCTGGGCTGTCCCCCCCCATCACCCAGGCTTTACTTTGCTCATCTATCCAAAGAAGGAGCTTGACTTCCTCATCTTTAAGGCCCATTTAACCTTCTGCCAGAGTTTAATATATTGTTCATAATCACAGATTTTTAAAAGATGAGGCCTATAGGACACCTATGATTGAATTAAGTTCTTTCTAAATTTAGGAGTCTAACCAGATGCCTGCAACTCTTCTCCAAAGCACCAAGGCTCAAAGTCCTGTGTAAACGGCAGGCAGGCCTTGGTACGCACAGAGAATCTCACAAACATATAAAGTGAATCCCGTGAGCCTTCTTTCCCAGCATGACATCTTCCTAATCAATCAAAATTCAAGCAACTTGCAGAAATGTCCCAAGGACTCACTGCAGGTCCGGCACATGGCTCTATCCTCCAGGGGCTCTACAATCAGTGAAAGCCAGAAGCCGAACACCAAAGGAGAGAAGTCTGCTGGGTGTGACGTCACCTGTGTGAGTTACAGGCATCCCCCAAACATCCCTCTCTCCTTCACACCTTCCCCCTCTCCAGGACTGCAATTTGTCACATCCGCTTCCCACCAGCTCTGGCAAGAAGAACATTTGGTCTCTTTAATTCACTGCCTCGGAAGGTGAAAGGTCAGTCCTGTAAAGACAGCATGGCCACAGAGACTATACATTCCAGACCTCTCGCGGGGGCGATTAGGGGATAAGCCTCTAGTTACTCCGATAGACTGAAGGATGAGCATAACTCCATCTGGGGAAATGGGAAACAGAATATGGCTCCAACCTGCAAAGACACACACTACCACCGTCAGCAAATCTTAATTCAGCATTAAAGTCACTGCTGTACAGGCACTAATTTCAACCTGTATTTCTTCAGTAACTTCTTCATGTAAAGGGCCCTGCTTTGGGAGCCTAAAATCCCTAGTGGGGCAGGTGAGCTAAGAAAGAGTCTCCCATAATGGAGGAGCCGTCCATTATCCGGTATGGTCCCAGTTCACACCTGTTATCCTAGAGTAATTATTGACAGTGTCTCCTCTCCCCATCACAAATGTCCCAGTTTGAATGATAAATTATACAGTCACCCTTCCCAGCACAATAATATTCTAGTACCGGGTAGAAAGAACAGTAGAAGGAAAGGCTGAAAAAGCGGTCCAGGCACAACTTCCCAGAGGACCTTAAATGCGGGTTCCCAATAGGGAACTACGGGGTAAGGTTTGGCCCAGCACAGAGCATTCATTCATTCAACAAATTTTGTGAGGGCCAGTGACCGTGCCTCCAGCCTTCTGCTAGGCACAGATACAATGAAAAGCAAAAGGAGACACAGCTTCCTTACTCTTGGAGTTTGTAGACTCAAGACGAAGGTAGATACGAGGAATCACATAGTTAACGTAGGACTGAAACTGTGGTAAGTGCTACCTAAGACCATCCCACAGGCACTAGTTGTGCAAACTGAAAGATTCCATGTCCAGATAAGCGCGGGAAATACTGCGATCCACCCCCCGCACGGAAATCCACGATGTGCATTAAAGGCTCGGAGACACCTATCTAACCGTTTAACGCAACACATTCCCAACTTTCTGGACCACTGAATTCTTGGCTTTTTAGGTTTTCTGATTTTTGTTTCCCAAACCACAATTACCACCATTCTACACAGAATGAGTGTTTGCAGAACACACACTGGAAGATGCTGGTCTCACATAGCACAGGATTAGAACTCAACGGATTAGTTTTAACAGTAGATACAATCTCATTCCATTGCTCAATGCTCCAGCAACTGTATTTTCCAAGACAATCCTTGAACTTCCAACAAATAACCTTTGCCAAAGGTCAAAATGATTATAGCAGAATTAAATCTTCAATATCATTGTTGCATTCTATCCGTGTGGGCTGCCTGGGCTAAAAATGTATGCCCCGCTCCCAGAAAAAGGTCTTTGCTCTTTTTGTTCCCACAGAAAAACAATGTTAATTTTTCAACCACAGAGAAAAACATATTAGCAATATGCAGACATGGCAAGAACACTTGCCCCTGGGTCTATACGGAGCTGGGTGGGAGTTCCAGCCCTACCACTCGGGATCAGGACTTGGTAACTTTACCCCTGTGAGTTCCAGTTTTCCCAACTGTAAAATAGCATAGAATAAAATAAAATCGCCATCATAATAATACCCGCTCCTTTCAAATCTCACAGGGTTTCTGTGAGCAGCAAATGAAATAAGTAATGTGAATGTGCTTTGTACCCTGCAAAGCCCCACACAATGAGCCAGGTTATTACCCCTTGTCCTGTTGTTCTCCTCACTGCTTTTATTACTAAGTCGAGGCTTCTTGTCTTTTCCAGGAAAGACCTGACTCACTCTCGCCAACTGCAAATATCATCCTTACACCTGGTATTATAAATATCCATTTTCCTTATGGGGGAACTGCTGTCAAAATAGAAAGAGCTGTCGACTCTGGGGCTTTGCAGCAAATCTAATAATGACTTCTTGGGGTCGCTAGCACTCAGGATGGGGAAGGACTGCAGACAAGGGCAGACAAGTAAGTATGCGTCCACGCTGAGTGTTCAGATTGTTTTTCTTTTTAAGAAAATCCCAGAATCCAGCCTTGGCATGGAGTCACTGGTCCTGCAAACTCGTCTAGCCTTGCCCCACAGCTGTTTCCACCACAACACAACTACATTTGAGCGGCAAATGTTTCTCCCCCCTGCGAGTGCTTTTGAATTAAGCAGCGGAGCATTTCCTCTGCGCCTAGAATAGTGTTAGGCGTGGGGGGGTTGGTGATACAAACAGCTACGAGACTTGGCCTCTTTCTCTCGGAGTTAAATGTCTAGATGGGACGGCAAAACAAACAATTAGAGACCCACTGGGACATACATTGTAAGGTAGTCGTGACAAGGGTAATAGGATCGTATTCACCGCCCGACCGCCTATTCATCAGTTCTCCCATTTATTTCTTTAGACAACAAATCCTGATTGAGCTCACACTGTGCTCAGGATGGTGCCAAGGGGGACGGTTTGAAGACACTGAAGACAACATAATTTCTGGCTTCAAGACTCCACGCAAATTGGGAAGACAAACATTTACACGGGAAACAGACAATAAGGAACAGGAGGTCTGATTAGCTGGCGGGGAGAGGGTACCTACCGGGTTCTCGGACAGAGCCATGTCCGACAGAAGCTCCCAGCCGCCGAGGTCCCCACTGTAGTCCTCACTCCACATGGGAGTGAGAGGCCAGGGATCTGACATGGCCGAGAAGTGGTGGAGCCACCTGAGGCCACTTCAGTCTCTGAGCCCCCCACGGAGCGGCACACCGGGGGTCACTCTGCACACTGCAGACAGCTGCACTGAGGCGGGGGCTCAGCCCCAGAATTTTGCCCAGTGGCACTCCCCCCCCACTCTCTCTCTCTCTCTCACACACACACCCACACACACACACACGCCCCTCTCGCAGTACTTCTGCAGTCACTCGGACAGGTGGTAAAGGAGACTAAGAGAACTAGTGGTGACACTGGGATTAGAACTGCTGCCCGCCGAGTTGCCAAGCTGCTGCTTAATTCCCGAGCCACCTTCTCCTCTCTTTCAATCCACTCTCGAGCATTCAGATAGTCCACAAAGCGCAAGTTAGCCACTCAGAGCAGCAGCGTCCTTTGCATCCCCCTCTCCGCCCCCTCCTCCTGGAGCAGAGAGAAGGCTGCACGCTGCGCAGGGGAGCCTGTGCTCTCCCGCCTGGCCCCGGACGACCCTCTCCGGCTGGGCACGGATGCGGTCCTCTGAGGGCCAGGCAAGGCAGGCACACACACGGCGGGCAGGTGGGGAGTTGACTGAGAGCCCTCACAAGTGCCTACCCTCTCTGCACGTGACAGCGCCGGCTGCCACCCCATGTAGCCACAGAGAGACCACGCACAGATCATCTGCCTGGTGATAAATACATATCTTAGGAAATAACTAGGGTACCTTTAAATCATCAAATATTCAATTAACTGCAGCAACAATAAATGAATTGCATAGGATGTTTTAATCATTCTAGAATTAATCAGTTTGGAGCATACTTCTTGGCGATTAGGGTAATACAAGATACCAAAAATACCCTGATTGTGGCATTGAGAGACATAAGCAGCAGCTAGCCTAATAGAAAACATGGAGATTAATGTAAAACATTAAAAGAATAATGATCATCACATGGTTAACCGGGGGGGGGGGCAGCTCAGTACATGCCTGTCAGTACATTATTATTAAGGGACTGCGAGAAAAGAAGGGTCATTTTTTTTTTTCCCTGAAAGCACCCTGAGGTTGTCCCACAATATCTGGCAATCAAAGCCCACGATTCCAGGCATATTCCACCTTGACAAAGACTTTGCGAAGCAAAACTCAAAAATCACAAGCCTAATTGCCGGCGAATGCTCGCATTTCCCTAACAAATGCGAGTGACACAGAGTGACACGCCGCTAACACCAAATACCATGCTACTGGCCCAGTCAAACAACATGCATGACTGACAGCCACGGCAGCTTCTGAACTAATTCCGTTTGTATTTTCATTAACAAATTGCCACACTTATCCCCATGATTGATTTATTGGGCACAGAGCTCCCCCCGACACGGCATTACTAATAGAATGAAACGTCAGGTTATAATATTGTACTACCAAATGAGTTTGCCGGCTTTTTAAAATTTTTAATCCCCATGGCTGGTCATTTGTAAAAACAAGGGGCAGCAGCCTCTGAAGTTCTGATTTGCATGTGCCTGGGGATCCCTTTATCTCCCCACCCCATCTAGGGAGTCCTGGGTCTCTAATTTGGAAAACTACAAACCCAGTCCCTTGTTTCCCACCTCACCTTAACCTGTCCCTATTCTAGTTGGTATTCATGAGGCCATTATTAAACAGGAACAGTTAATATTACATAAGCTGCCGACAGAAGTCCTCAGGTAATAGAACTTTAATCAAAACAAAAAAGATTTCACAACGGTTACGTGGTACAGCCAACCAGCTCATCTTCCAGTTTCTTTTTAATACAGCTAAAGGCCTGGGTGTCCAAAGACTTGGCGTTTACTTTCAAATACTGCTTCCGGCCCATTTTAAAGAGAGTCACACGGTCCAGATACCCCATGTAAAATAAGCTAGAGTCACTGTTACCTCTAAGAAAAGAAGAAACAAAAAGTAGAGCATGAAGATCAAAGGAATTTAACGTACTTGCCATTTCGGGCCAAGTACAAAAAATGACCCTTTGTCTAGAATCTTCCATGGCATCAAAACTAAAGAGGCAGCGAGTGCAATTACATTTTATTTATTTGAGCAAAGAAATGAGATAATTTACTATATTTTCTGGGGGCATCAAGGGGTAGGGAAAAGAATATGCTCTTTGAAGCTGGACCGACTTGGATTTTAATCCCAGCTTTGATACTTAATTTGCTTTGTGAACTGGGGCAAGATCCTTGAACTTCTCTGTGTCTCTGTTTCCCTATCTATAGGAGAGGAATACAAAATACACTCCTAGAACAGTTACGTGGTAGAGATGTACATCATAGGCCCCCTCCCCGACTTCTCTCCCAAGTTGCCTCGAAGGTGCGTGGCAAGGCGTCGGCACCTTGACACTTGGGACCACTAAGGAGACAGCTCGGTGCCCCTGTAAACTGGCCCCTAAGACATCCCATGCAGGTCACTAATTATAAAAGCCTATTGAGGGGCCCAACGTTATAAGGAGTCTCGGGCTGCTGCTCCATCTGGTGGCTCTCCCTAAAGATGACAAAGGAGGCTAGAGAGGGAACTTGAGGGGGTAAGACAACAGAGAGACAAGGGGGAGTGGGGGGTGGGGGGGAGGGGCGGGCAATGTGCCTCATTATGAGGACATCTCGTCCCTGATTACATTAGGCATGGGCAAGGGCGGGATGCATATGCAGAAAGGCCCATCATCAGCTGAGAGGACCTAATGGCAGATGGAATTTCAAGTGGAGAGTACTTAATTCAGTGGGCTCTGAATAGCCATTAGTTCACTGTTCATTTATTTGGTGTCATAACTAGTTTCTATAGAAGAGTGAGCTATAAATGGGGAGCAGGGTTATAGTCTGAAAGAAAAATAAGGTACACATCCAGAAAGATTGCCCTCAAAAACCAAGAGCCTATCTGGAAGTGCCTGGCCGCCCACCCCTCATTCCTCTGGTCACCTGGGCTGGGCAGTGAGGTCTTGCTGGCTGCTGCCACTGTGTCTGCCGCCCAGGTGCCCCAGGGCCACACTCATGCTTACACATTCTCAAGGCTGGACGCCTAGATTCCTTAATCGTGCTGCTCACACTTAAGGTGTATCCTACTTTTCTTTGCCAGCCTCCCAGTCTCTGGCCTACCTCGCTTGCCCCTTCCTGCCTGTGCTCTTAGCCTTCCGCCGGCTCTTGGTGCCTGTCCTATAACCCACAGGCCTTCTAGCCACGGTCCTTCCCTTTGGAGATTTCTAGGCATGCATCGGACCCCTCAGGGCCTGCAGGATACCCATTTCTATCCTGTCTGGGGTGCTAGGGCACTGTAACCAAGAACCATTTAAAATTAAAATCCTGACCCCATTAAATTCCTACTGCTGCACTGCCATTCACATTAATGGCTGAATTGTGGGCAGGCCTGTAACTTCTTCTAGTAAAAGAGGAAACTGTAAGACTACAGATGGACAAACTGGAGTGACGTCAGGCAACCTCTGAACTCTGTCAATAGCTGCTGTTAACAAGGCCAACACGCATGATCTACACACATCCAGAAGACTTGCCGAGAAGCAAGTTCACTTTTGAACTTGGTCATTTAAAAAATAAATGTTAGAGTTTTTAGAGTGTCCATATACTCCTAACCGCTCCACGATCACAGCAAATTCTCATCGTCTACAGCAGCTAAATCCCTGCAAGGCAGCCATCTCACTTTCTGCTAACTATGATCTTATAAAGTAGCAAAAGAAAAACATACTGACAAGAAACAGTTTCGTGTCCAAGTTCCACCACTAATTAGCTGTGTGGTTTGGGACAATTCACTTCATCGCTCTCCAGCCTCTACGACAAAGGCAGGGGACTATATGGCAAGTTCCTAATGTTTTGTACCTCACATAACATTACAAAAAAAAAATCAGAGATCTACATAAGATAACCAACTTTTTCGTTAGCCACGAAAGGCCACAAGGAAAACAATATCTAAAAGGTAGGAGGGGTACAATCTCCAAATACATGACAGGTTCTTCAAAATACAAGACAGCAAACTCATACCAACATCAAACACACTCACACATACCATTGTTCTTACAGTTCCCATTTCACCACAGAATAACTTTTGTCTTGGACCAGTTACCAGGTGAGATGATCTCTTGGGTATCTTTTGGATTTTGTAATTTTATTCACCTTCTATTTTATTCTGTTACGTTACATATATTTTATTCTACAGAGCAGTAGACTTCTTGACATTCTATTCTCTATATCCTATGCATGGACTATTTTGTCCATGGGGCATGGATGCCAACTATCAAATCCCAAATACATTTTCTCTTTCCCTGCTGATGCTTTTTAAATGCATGGGAGAGGCAAACTAATGTTTAGACCAACCAGTACCAACATAATTAAGAAGGCAGCCCTTACGTAACAAGTCACATAGAACACACAGCACACATCCTGTGCGCCTTACCTGTGAAACTGGTCTCCCACCTTAGTCGTCCTAACATGAACCTGAAGACCATTTACAAAAGACCATTCGCAGTCTCTCTTGCTAGGAGTCCACATTCCCTACAGCATAGCATGTGATCTATCACGTGCCACGTATTCCAAAGCCCAACATGAATTCTTAGGAGGGGCTGGGGGGGGGCAGGAGGAAAATCAAGTAGCACAGCGTTCCAGAAGTGTAGAAAAGAAAGCGCTTCAAAGAGAAAGTGTCCATTAAGTAAGAAAAGGATGCAGACTTGGCGGTTGAGTTTGGCAAGGTCTAGGTCATGGGCAACCTTGGTCAGAGCTGCTTCAGTGGCACGCTGTGTGCTCGAAGCTGACTGGAATGTGTGGAGGAGGGAGTGGAAGGATGGGAGGAGAGAGTGAATAATCAATTTCCCCTGTGAAAGGAAGCAGACAAATCGGGGGAGAGGAAGTTGTGATGTGATGCGGGCCAGGTCAAGGTTTTTTCTTTGTTTTTTTAAGAGGGATGATATTAAGGCATTTTATATACCAATGGGTGGGGGGGGAAGTGTTGCAAAAGAGAGAGTGGATGGTTATAAAAGCAAAGTCCTTGAGAAGGAGAGAGCGCATCGGGACACAATTGGAGAGGACGGCCTGAAATAGGTGCATGGACACTTCTGGACGCTGCTTCCATTGTAAGAGGAGGGAAGGCAGAGTATCTAGATACATAAGCAGTTGGGTTGGAGCAATTAAAGAGGGAAAGATGTGGCGTACTTGTCTGATCGTATCTATTCTGCTCCTTACAGTAGGCGGCAAGGTCATCAGCTAAGAATGGGGGGTGCTTATTGGAAATGCGAAGAGAAAGGAAAGGTGGGAAATAGTTGTCTTGGAGAACAGGAACATGGATTTGCTAGGGAAGTCTAACAGAACTCTCTGGCGATGTTGAAGGGAGAAAGAGAAAGAGCTAGCTAGCTACGCGGGAAACACCGGAGACTCTGTGCCTACCCCGAGTATGGAGATAAAGGCAGGAGGAGGCAGGGGGAAAGGAGAGAGCTGGAGGCCAAGTAGCTCCGGTGATTTAGAAGGAGATGACACTCTGCTCCCCACTATTAGTACTGCCCTTTCCAACAATGATTAGCTAATTACCCACAGTTCACAGTTCTCCCACTGCTCTAATCTGTGAGAGGCTTCATTCTGCCTGAAACAAGCAGAGAGCCCAGGAGCAGGGGTAATGATTTTCTGGGACCCCACAGTGGTGAAGCCCATAATATTACCCAGAAGGCCAGGGGAAATTAAGCCCAGGGCCAAATATGGCCACAGGGCTTGAGGATCTCTTCTGGGGGCTAAATGAATTCAACTCTGTCTCTAGGGAAGCAGAGAACTCGATTAACCCACAGCCTCCTGAGAGAGATCATTCCTACACAACACTGGAAGGGAGGAGTTTCCAAATGGTGTAAAGATGAGCTGTTTTACATTATTTAAATATTTCGCATTTAAGCAAACATTTATCACGTGATCATTAGCATGAAATATTTTAAAGTACAATTATCTTTTCTAATATACCCAGGATTGACAAGTTCTTCAAAAGCATTTATGGTTTCTAAAGATACAAGGACTTCCTTGTTGGGGCAGAAAAAACTGAAGGAGGGGCTCAGGTTTTTCTGGTAGCTTCTGAAGACATTGCCACAGGCATCTTATGGGGTCTTCAATTAAGTGCTGTAACCCCATTTATAAAAGAACCTTTTAAATACCTATCTTTGGCTCATAGTTCTTAAAAAACTTGTAGAAAATGAAGGTCTCTCCTTGACATTCACAATCCCTCGCCCTAAAGGAGCCACTTCAGTTTTCTTGTAAATACATAGCTAATGATTTAAACGTCTGCTTCAAAACGAGAAACCCAGATTTCAGTTGGATTTTCTTCTAGCTAAATTCTCCCTAAAGCCACGTAAGCGGAACAGGCTTTATAAGTCTGTAAGTGGCTCCACTTTCAGACTAACCCCTAATGAACTTGGCGCCTCCTTGACTCTCTACACCCTGCACTTAGGATCGTCTTAATTGCCAGCGGATGACACTGCGGTTCCACAGAAAAAGTTACAGTTGCTCTTCCTTGCCGGCTCCCCTATTATTTATAACTCTAATTAAAACACTTTTATCTATTAATGCCAAGTGACACTGTTAAATATATTCAGGGAAGTTCACATTTTTTTCTATACTTCTGAAATCTCTTAGATCTGCGCCCACTTACATGTGGTTTCACTGCTCGCTAAAATGAAACGATAGCTAAGAATAACTCACTTCCATTAGATTTATAAATCTCATTAATTAATTCTACATCTCCAATGGTGTAGAGACCAAACTCAAACCCAAGATCTAATTAAAGAGAAGTAAAAAAAAAAATGTTAAGAAACAACACTGAGATTGAAACACAGAAGTAACTGTTTAGCCCCAAATTAATGAGGCGCTATGCTAAGCAAGCATGTCCATTAATCCCTAATGAGGATTTTAAACACATTAAAACTTTCTAATACAAAATGTTTGCCTTCCTTTTATCCAATAACAAATAAGCCAATAATTTTCTGGCTCTAAATGACACTATTAACTGTCACGGCATGTTTTATTTGACAAACCCTCCATTCAAATACTGTAAAACCAATTAATTTGCCTGCTGTGAAATGTGTTTCTTGATAGCTTTTATGCGATTTTTTTTCTTCTCAAAGAAATGTAAATAGGAGGGCAATGTAGGGGCCTGATTTTGCTTCAAAAAATATGCCACAGCAGCTATAGGTTGTCTACCCTGTTTGCAATTCAAATGAATTGAAAGACAACCTCCATTTTCAGGTCACAATTGCAAATTGGTCTCCTGATAAGTAAACTGTGTCAGAGTAATAGTTTGATTACCAGGAAGATAGTCTCATATTTGAGAACAGAGAGTTGGCAAAATTACCCCATTGTTTGATTGTAAATAATGACTCGCAATCCTGGCCCTTACCCTTCCTGCTTTGTTAGGTGAACTGGCACTGGGACCTGTCTCCGGCTCCATCCAGCCTTCCCCCAAATGCACCTGCATGCCTGTCCAGGAGACCACTCTCGGAAACAGGACTTTATTCCTGATGCTTTTATTTGAAAACACCACAACTGGTCACACTTTTTTGTTGGCAGAAAAATCAACAGAACAAATACAAGAAGTTCCTGTTTCTTAAACTTCCCCTGGGCCTTACTTAATATCTCCAGTTAGCTTGAGAGATGGCCCCAAGGCCCCATCTTCCCAGCATTTATGGGACATTCTGAAACATTTGGCTCATGGAAGGGCATGGCACTTTTCCAGAAAATCACTCTGCAAACACAGACCCTTGACACAGAGTCATAAAGAAAGGGTCTGCGGCATTAAGTGTGGGCCCACTCTGTGGTGCATCTTGAGCCCATTGCATCATACACCGAAGACCAAAGAGGGAGTGATGCATGGTGGACCATGGTTTATGGAGCCCAGCGCTCTATGCCAATTAACGTGGACAGCGTACACAGGGCACCAATGATCTTCGCTTCTCTCACATCCGCACGAAAACCCGGGATTGGTTACTTCTCAGCTGTGAAAGTCTGCAGGACAAACCGACACCTGGCAGGTGTTTATAATTCCATGTACAATTACAACACATTACTGATACAAATAAAATACACTCGGTGAGATAACCAGACTTACTCCTGAACCAGTGTGTTGGAGATCTTCCAAACTTGGGAGTTTAGAAAAAAACTGTCCGCGTTAAGAAAATTGTCCCGAATGGAAAATAGACATTGCATTCGCACTCTGCACAGTACACTGCACTGGGCATTATGGGAAATTCAGTAAAATGCCAATGATAAAAGACTAACTGTCCACAGGGAGCATCTGCTCCAGATGAGTGTACTGAATGTGCATACCTAAAATGGTAAGGACAGTGCCAATTAGCACATATTTTCGGATCCTTGAACCAGGCACACGGGCAGGAGGATTTTTCTTTGAGTGAGTATGACAGCCGGTTTGGGTGGCATGGCTTGGGTGACCAAATATGCGAATTTCCAGAATATCTAATACGGGAAGAATGGAAGTGATTATTTCACACCAGGACTATCCTAGAAATCCCAGCCTCTGTGGCAATCCTGCTTTTAAAAAAAGACAGACGTGGGGCACCTGGCTGGCTCAGTTGGTGGAGCCTGTGATGCTCGATCTCGGGGTTGTGAGTTCAAGCCCCACGTTGGGAGTAGAGATTACTTAGAAATAAAATCTTTAAGAAATAAAAATAAAAAAAGACAGATGAATAGCTTTGGCAATACTTATAACAGGAAGTCACAGAAGGGAGAACTATCTGCGGATCTGGGGTAGTCAGGCAAGGAAGTGAGATGTGACCTTAACTTTGACTATGAGAACACATTTGGACAGGTAGCAACTGCAGCACTCTGGCCAATCACAGTTTCTCCAGATATAAAACAAAGGGGCTGGCCTAGAATCCAGTCTCGAAAGTGACTCCAATCTGTTAAGACAAGTCTATCAGTCTGTGGTCCAAAGTAAATTAGTTTCAAAACTTCAACTTGTATTCATCAGTTGATCTCTCGTTAATAGAAGTCTCCAATCTAGGGGTGCCTGGCTGGCTCAGCCAGAAGAGCATATGACTCGTGATCTCGGGATTGTGAGTTCGAGCCCCACCCTGGGTATATATATTTACTTAAAATAAATAAATAAAATTTAAAAAAAAGTATTATATATAAGAAAAGAAGTCTCCCATCTAAAATGAAGAGCTATCAATCTCAAAGGTGTAGAGCCCACGTGATCTACAGAAGTAAAAATGTCAAGCCATTCCAGCAAATACTTTCAAAATGGAAACAGACAGACACTATGCATTAGAGCTTCAGTGGAAGCATTTAAAATGTGAACAGTTTGATTTTTATTAACAGGGAGACCACAGCGACAATTAGATGCCATTTTCAAAAGTAATATGTTGGCCCCGAAGCCAAAGTGCCTCAATCCTGTGAGATCTTCTCATTGAGTTAGAAGTGATTGCTAAATGGGAGTGAAAATATAATCTATACTTGGCTAAGTCAAAAAACTTGAAGCCAAAACATGTAGAAATGGCTCTGTTTGAAAAGATTATTTTGAAAAATCCCACAATAGTTCCTAAATCTTCTTTTTTAATCAAGATTTGGGAATGTGCTGAGACCACCAGACATCAAGTGTGCCTGCGACCTTTTCGACTGTCAGACCAGACAGATTTTTATCTTATGCGAATCAACCCAGAGCTTCAAAGGTGCAGTGCCAGAGCACGAATCCATTTCACTAGACAGTCATTGAAATTATAATTCAAAGTTCAACTTACTTTCGCATTTTCTACTGCAATACTTTTGGCAGCCCAGGGCAGAAAGTCGAAACCTGGTTTCCAATGGAGACCACTTCTAGTGGTTTCTAAATGTTGGCAGCAAGAATTCTTTCTTGTCAAAGAGATCAGCAGTCGCTGGCTTTCATTAATTTACTTTCAATGACTGCTGCTCACTCTGAGGAAGACTTTCTTTACCTAAGGATGTTGACCTGCTGTTGGACCCCATCAGAAACAGACACGAAGAGACACTGATATATTAGGAGATTGGGAAATCCCCTCCAGTGGCCTTCACAGACTCCACAACTTCCATTTATTCTCACTGATGCCATGAGCACAAAAAATAAGATTTGTGGCGAAGACATATAGCTAGAATCTATAAAAGCTCCCAACTCAAGATAAATAAACTCACCGATATATATTACACTATAAAGTGTTATTTGACGATCTTTAGAATCAGTTTAAGGGCATTCTTCATCCAAATGGATTATCATAAAGAAGGGGGACTTTTAAAATCGAAAGCAATACGCCAACTTAAACGATGCAATTACCAATACTTAGTGTGCATTTAGCTGGGCACCCAAAAGGCCCTGGGCTGAGGGTATACTGGAAATAAAAATTCATTGTGGTCACGCCAATCTTGAAATGATCTGGCCTTGCACGTAGGTACCTATACAACACATTTTGTTGATTTCTAAGTGTTCTGCCTTGTTTTACAATCTCTGCTCCAAAGGCAAGTGTGACACCTTATCAGGATGCTACTAGGTTTTTAGCGGCATCAAACATCTATTTTGTAATGATCAGCTTTCCAATTAGCATTTTCAAGATTCTCAGTTTCTCCTCTCTGTAAACAATAATCTAACCCCAAGTGAGATCTCCTAATCTGTAAGGTGAAGATCTTAACCCCTTAATTCAAAACTCTTAAGAACAGCTTCCTGGTGGCATCGTTTCATGCTGCTGGTCTATAAACATAGACTCACAGAGCTCCCACAAAAGCCACAGGAATTCAGGAGCCAAGTTCACGGACTGGACGAAGGTTCCCTTCTGGGATGAGAGGACACTTATCTCTGTGACAGGGCAGAAAATGTTCTTACAAATTCTAGACCGTCAACAGAAACGGGAAAAAGACCACCGATGGTCTAAAGAGAGACCTATGAAATGGCACATTGAAAACCTGAGAGAAGAAGAAGAGCATCTTGAAGGTACATCACCTGTATCATCATGAATCTGAGTCCAAGCTTTGAAGAGTACCTGCCGTCGCCACCCATAGACCAACCTGTTCCTCCAGCCAGGCCCCCTAAGTTGCTAAGCATTGAGGCTTCAGGTTCAGTACCTTGCTACTCTACTTTGCTCCTCCTTTGGCTTCCACATCTCGACCATTTTATATCCGACTGAAGGAAATCCCTACAGGTTCATGGGCAGTCCAAATATGCCAAGAAAACTGTCTTCCCACGAACAGTCATGGCCAATCTTGATTTGAGAAGTCATGAATATGTGGCAAAATGAATTTACTGGTGCCTGGCTGAGGCTGGAGTGAAGAAAGACACTTGCTCACTCAACAAAACATACCCCTCACCTTTTATTGTTCCATTCGAGAAATGGGGAAGGAGGCAAATAGCGCTGGCAGGGGCAACCTTTCTATCTTTACAAATTTGGTCTCTTGGAGTAAGATGGGCACTCTGAAAAAGGACTGTCCGTGATGGCCATTCCAGCGACGGTGGAGGCCCTTGGTCCAAAGCATTCAAGGTCTGACTGTGATCTACTAAGTCTGCCGGAGAGCAGGGAGGAGAAATAGTGGGTAATAAATGAAACAACGCTCTAATGATACATGTGCCATCCGTCACCTGCAAACTTAATTCTCAATGGAATACTTCTCAGTTGCTTGTCTAGTAACGGACACGTTCATCTGACAATATACTCTTGTCAGAGAAAGGACCTAGGGGTTATATATTCCAACCTTCTAACATGTGACCCATTTTAAAACTAAGAACCAATGAAGTGCAGAGAGGTAAAAGAATTGGCCCAACGTCACACAGCCAGGTGAACAGAAGGACTGGAGCTAAACGCTATTCCATCAAACAGAAAAGGTCAAGTTTTTGTGATATTATACAGTCACTGACTTACATAATCCCTGTGATGGAGGACTCATTATCTCATGATTACATTTGATTCGATTCAAGTCACTTCAGTTCCATTAAACAACTAAAGCAGCTCTACTCAAGCTTCTTCTGGAAGATCTAATTGATCTATTTACACAGCCCCCTGTATTCTGTTGGGAAATGGTGGGGCGGTGGGGAGAGAAGTGCCTGCCTTACCCCTGAAAACAGTATCTAAATGGAGTATCTCTTCAAAAATTTTACGTTTTAAATAGTGTGATGCCATGGTGATTGTTAAGACTGTGATGAAAGACATCTGGGAAAGCCGTGTCTGGTGCCCTCCCCCACCAGCACCACCAGAGGCTGGATTATTGGATAGTCAGAGTCCAGCTATGTCTCGAGCCAGGTGTGTTGGGCAATAGGCCAAAGCTCCTGCTTAGATTCTTTGGCTAGAGGGGCATAGTGGTCATGGTCATTGCCTTGGCTTCCACAGCATCATGTTTGGTCTGAATACCTGAACCAATCAAAGCAAAGAGACAGGAAATGGGAAATAGTGAGAAGAGAAGGTTAGATGAATAAACCCATTTTGTACATTTTGACTTAAGTGCAGAAAATAACAGTATTTGCTAACTTCTGGAGCAACATGCATCGGTACACGTCCCATGCCTATAAACGATCCTTCATATGCCTACATCCTAGTGTGGTCATGGAGATTAAGTAAGCTCAAGGATGAGCCCGGCCCAATGCAAGTGCCCCGCAAGCATTTCTGTGAACAACAGGCATTTACACAAAACCTACAACCAACCTATGGACTGAGAGCAACCTCCAGGCCTAGTCCGTCTAGACTCAAGAGTGGACACTTGCTGACAGCTGCCCCCCAGGCCCACTGAATGCTATATGCAGACCATCCTGGCGAGGGCATCTTACATGATGATTTTCACAGCTGAACACTTCACCAGTAGATTGACTTAATGGTAGGGTGCAAAAATGCAAACTATAATGCCAACAAAACCTAGGATATATATTATTATCCCCATTTTGTAAATGATGAAAGTGAGGTTCAGAGAGGTTAAGTGATTTGCCCAAGATCACACAGTTAACATGTGATAGAGCCAAGATAGAAAACCATGTCTATATGACTTCAAACCCGTGGGTTTTTTTTTTAAGATTTAATTTATTTATTTGATGGGGAGAGAGACAGCCAGCAAGAGAGGGAACCCAAGCAGGGGGAGTGGGAGAGGAAGAAGCAGGCTCCCAGCGGAGCAGGGAGCTCGACACGGGGCTCGATCCCAGGACTTTGGGATCACGCCCTGAGCCGAAGGCAGATGGTTAATGACTGAGCCACCCAGACGCCCCTAAACCCGTGTTTTTAACCACTGTATGAGAAAATAATATATTACTGAAAAGTAAGTTATGTAGTAGCCCTTATTAAAGTTGTGTTAATCATTTTCACTTTGCAAAACTCCTGTGTTGTACCAATATAACAGAATGTAGTGCACATACACATTGCAGTTCAAAAAGCCCAATTTCTCCATTGTTCCGATGAGCATGAGATTATATATGCCAGCTCTGTAGGATAAACAAGATATCATGATGATTTCTTTGCATTCACAACTCCTACGGCCAATGCAGTCGCTTCAAATTAATCCATACAAAGTATAATGTGTAGCTTAATGGGCTATTTCAAAGGATCTCAAAGAGAAGCTGATTAAAATGGCCATGAGAGGATTTGGTGGCATTTCTTCTTGGTACATAACAAATTAAATCAAACCAGAAGTAAGATTATGTGGAGCCTGTTGAATAAAAACAAGTCATTCAGGAGTGAAAGTTTTTTAAAAAAAGAAAAACTTGAATTGACCTGCTGTGGATTTCTGAATTTGAAAATTCAGTGTTTCTCTCTGCAGCTATGAAATATGTATGTGAGCGTATATAGAATAGATAGATATTGGCCCACAACTGAGAATCTAATGGCAAAATGGGTCCCCCTTGAGGGAATTTCATAGCTAAATTTTTCAAAGCCTGCATTTCTCACAAATTCCCTCTAATGGGTTCAATACTCATTTGTTTATTCTAGTTGGCTCTAATCAGAGGAAACCTACTCTTTCCCGTATTATCATGAAAAACTTTGTGGTCCAGTCATGTTTGAAATGCTCCTTTGACATTGATCATGGCCAAGCTGACCCTCTGACAACCAGTTCCACTGTCTGGTCAATTCAACGCATCAGTAGACTTGTATTTCCATCTCCCTGTTTCCAGAGCCCCAGGTTGGACAATAAATACACCTCATAATCAGCCTGCCTACTTCTACCAAAAAGAGAGAGGGGATTTTTTAAATGTATGGTTTACCAAGTGACAATGGGGTGGCTGATGGGAGAACCTTGCAGCTGAGGTCAGAAGAGCCCAGGTTTCATTCTTCTCTCTGGATGTCTCACCCAGGAAATGAAGAAACTGGAGGAACATGTATCCCAGATTTTACAGAGCTCCCCAAAATAATATCATGACTGGTGATCAAATAAATCGGTCATACTGAAATCAGTAAGACTGAAAGTAAGTCATATTATAATAGCCTACAAGTGATGATTCCTTTTAGGAAGGTGGGTTATACTTTCATTCAGAGCGCTCAGTAAGGGTTGGACTCTGAGACCGTCTTCATTTTGTCAAGACAACATTTGATGGCTTCAAACTATATCATCTGAATCATCCCTCACTATTTATTCTGCTAGATGGGGTCCATTTTTCATCAAGTGTGTGTCTTTGGTGAATCACCTCTGTTCTCTGGGCCAAAGACTCCCTGCTATGAAATGAAGGGGTCTGATGCTCTCCATGGTCTATACTGCATATGAGCCTCTATTGATATCCCTATGATCCCCAAGGGCCTCCTGCAGTGTTTAGGTGAAACAATCACCTTTTCGATAACCAGTATTCCCAACTTAGGGGACGCACGATCCCACTGGGAAGGTAGAAAACTCAAACCCACCGTCCGTTCCCAGCTTCAAGCTGCCAGTCATTTCTGGGGTCCAGATAAGGAATGCAGGACTAGATTCTTCATTGGCTGAGATAAGGCATGGGCACAAATTTTAGAAAGCTGACTGACCACATCTCTGTAAAGGCAGCATGTTCTTAGGACACACTTTAAAGCAATTTACAACCAAATAATCATTTCAAGAGATGACAGACAATAATATCCTTCAGTAATTCTGGTGGGAAATATCCCATCACGGCTCCTGAATTCATAAAGAAATTAATGCCTTCCAGGGGTATCATTTCTCCCTAGAACACATTCAAGTGGGCGTCATTTAGTTCAGCCTCTTTAGTAAATATGCAATAAGTTGTATACATGAGCGCAGTAATCAGGGCACACATGCACACAGGACGCTCATCAATTGTTTTAGTGCATTAAAAAAAAACACAACAAAACCAAACCAAACCAGAGTACACGTAATAGCTTCAAACCTGAAACTGACGTAAATTCAGTTTTTACAAATGCTACAGCGTACTAGGTGAGTCGTTGGCTCTGAGAGGCCCCGCAAGGTTCTCTGCCTAGGCAGCCCCAGCCCTCAGACTGCGGAACGGAACGGATGGGGGTTCCTGGGAGCAGTGCAGCAGCGGAAACAAAGAGGGCCTCATTACCATGCGAGGCACAACAGCCTTCAGATGTGATGAGAAACGTGACTGCATGACAAACCGGGCCTGGGGAAATTTCAGAATCTGACCACCCAAGCATGCAGAAGAGGGTGGCGTGAACAGGGCCAGGACAGCAGGAAGGTGGGTCGGCTCTGCACGGAGCATGCCGGTGGAGGCCCCCGCTGTCAACGGCCAGGGGCCCTTGGACCCGCAATCACACAGCTTTTATGTGAATAGGGATCCACACAGACACAGTTCCTGATATGTGGCTTTGTGGAACTGCTGGAAACAGAAAAGCTAATGGAAGTACATGCTTCATTTTTATTGCATTAGGCCGTTTAGTATGCATTTTACACACAATTCTATACCGCTCTGGAGCGAGTATGAAACCAGTTGCTGCCTGTGGATAGTTCTGACGGAAGATAAACAATCGCTTAAGTCCCTCTCCCTGCCCCAAATGATTTCTCCGCCAAGTCTAAACCAGCCCGAATGTGCTGCCAAAGGCACTGAAGTTGTGCTTAGTGGGGGGAGGGACATCAACTCTCAGATCACACAAATGACGATTTAGCCCTCTGCTAAGAAGGCTCACGTTAGAACCTGGAAGCTGAGGCTGAACGAAGTAGCCTTAACTAAAATATGGACTTTCTTCTTCCACCAAATGTGCCACTCTATCTTTAAAGGTGTCTGCTACTGTTCTAGAAGGACGAGATTAACTGAGAAAGAGAGTTTGCAAATTTCTCTGCTCAGATCAATACAATTCCCCCACTCCGGAGTCTCTTTATTGATGACAATCTCTTTCATTGTAGTGATTAGAGATTCAGCATCTTTTAATCACCTTCAACATGACAACTACACGTATCTATATCTCTGTGATTTACAGCAATTGACGGGGTGTTAAAAATCAGTGATTATGAGGTTGGCTTTTTGGTGTTACTGATTTTCCAATCTATTTCAACCAAATTGCAAATAATGCACATTAAGCCATTGTTGCGATGTTGACACAAGCAGGCAAAAGGAAATCTGAGTTTGATATTGACACTCCGATGCTAATGAACTGAAACTATAATGTGAACTTTCAATATTCCTAGTCTCATAACAAGTGCCTCTCTTCTGCTTCCTAACGAGTGGACGCTGTGGCCAATCATCTATAATACATTGTTGTTATTGGGAGGCTTGGGGTTTTTTTACATAATGACACATATTTTTGAGATGTAGTAGACACATTTCAGTTTGGAGCCATAATGAAACAGCTTTGCCTATCCACAAATTAAATATCACATCTCAAAGAGGCAGCTTGGACTGCTCTCTCTCTCTCTCTCTCTCTCTCTCTCACACACACACACACACACACACACACACACACACACTGATTGTTGTTCAAAACACTGATTCAGAAACTTGACTAACTTTTCACACCATTATATACCGATGCACAAATTCCCTTCTGTTACATAGGACTAGGTCCAAAATCATGAAATGCAACGAAAGAGAGACGATCTTAACAAAGAAGTTAAAAACCTAACTCTGGCCAACAGCTGTGACTAGATACCTAGGGTTGTTTTTTTTTTTTAAGATTTTATTTATTTATTTGACCGAGAGACAGGCAGTGAGAGAGGGAACACAAGTGGGGGGAGTGAGAGAGGGAGAAGCAGGCTTCCCGCTGAGCAGGGAGCCCGATGCGGGGCTCGATACCGGAACGCCAGGACCATGACCTAAGCTGAAGGCAGACACTTAACAACTAAGCCACCCAGGCACCCCTAGATACCTATGTATCAGTAAACATTTGTGACTAATAAATGTCAGTAAACATTTGTGACTAATAACCACCCTTTACCGAGCATCTATTCTGTGCAGGCGCTTGGCATATATATAAACTGTAATGTTCATAATGCCCATGAAGTAGGAACCAGGACCTCACATTTAGACAGGGATCAGGCTGGGGCCAGCTACCTGGCCCTTGGATAAAGGAAATGAGATTAAGACCATGGCCCATTGGTCCCCACCGTATCAGGCCCACTGCTGCTTCTACTGTACTCTAGACAGGCCATTAGATAATGCTTCAAAGACATGTAAAACAGAGGCTCAACTGTTAATGCTCATTGCTATGGGTTAAATCGCATGCCCCCACATTCATATTAAGGTCATAACCCCCAGTATTTCAGCATCTGACCATATTCGGTGACAGGGTCTTTACAGATGTAATCAAGTTCAAATGAGGTCAGTTATGGTGGGCCCTGCTCCAATGTGCCTGGTGTCCTCACACACGCATACCTTGGATATGCTGTGGCTCACAATAAAGTGACTATCACAGTAAAGCGAGCCAAGTGAGTTTCTGGGTTTCCCAATGCACATAAAAGTTATCTTTACTCTATACTGTAGTCTGTAAAGTGTACAATCACATTATGTCCAAAAAACAAGGTACTTACCTTAAATAAAAACTTTTCATTGCTAGAAAATGCTAAGCATCATTTGGATTTTCACTGATCCCAGATTATCATAACAAATACAATACTAATGAAAAAGCTTGAGATATTGTGAAAATTACCAAAATGTGACACAGCAACACAAAGGGAGTGAATGCTCTTGGGAAAGTGGCACCAATAGACTTGCTCGACACAGTGTTGCCACCAACCTTCAATTTGTAAAGACTAAAACAGAAAAACCACAGTATCTGCAAAGCGCAATAAAGCAAAGGGCAATAGAACGAGGCATGATCATAACAGTAAAATCTGGACAAAGACATGCAGAGGTGAAGAGACCTTGAAGACACAGGGATAAGAAAGCCATCTCCAAGCCAAGGAGAAGCCTGAACAGTCCTCCCTCACAGGCCTCGGAAGAAATTGACCCTGCCAATACGTCGATCTCAGATTGTAAGACCACATATTCCTGTTGGTTAAACCACCTTTTTTGTGGTACTTTGCTCCGGCAGCCTTAGCAAATTAATTCAATCATATAGCCTAGTTATCGGGATAAGACAAACACAGGAATGCCTATGCTACAAGGCAGACTATAGAAAACGACGAAAGGTAGGATGCCAGTCAGTGGAGCATCGGACTCTTGATTCCGGTGCAGGTAGTGATCTCAGGGTCTTGGGATCAAGCCCCGCGTTGGGGACTTCACGCTGGGCATGGAACCTGCTTGGGAATCTCTCTCTCCCTCTGTCCTTCCCCCCCTACATCCACTCTCTCCCTCACAAAAGAAAGGAAGAGAGACAGACAGACAGAGAGAGAGAGTAAGAAAAAGAAAATGATAAAAAGAGAGTAGGAACAACTTTCAGTGGTGGGGGAACAGTGTTAATTGCTGGGGGAGGGGAAGAAGGTAATAGCACTGCAGGGGTAATTCCCCACATTCACAAATTAAAGTAGCAACAATAGAAATAAGAACTGCGATAAGAATAATGATTAATAATGATACAAACTATAGCCACATTTACTAAGTACTTAATATGTGCTAGGCACTGTGCTAAACGCCCCACAAGGATTAGCTCATGTAATCCTCACAGCAGTCCTGGGAGGTGAGTTCGGGCATTATCCCTGTGCTCCACTAGACATCTGCCGGGCCACAAACTTGGGTATGAAGCCGGTCAATTCCATTCCCCATGCTGCAGTGACACGGAGTGCATCTCCACCCAGACCGAGCCCACACTCAGGTGGGTCCCCTGGCCCCATCCTCAATGTTACCTAAAAAGGTTCTCCCGTATTGCTCACCAACTGATTTGTCTTACAGGTGGTCCATTTCCCTGTTGCTGCTGGGCTCACAAGCCTGTGCCAAGTAATGTTTTACAGCGGACCTGCCTTCCTTATGGCAGGGAAGGTATGTAAAGATTCTCATAAGAGAGCCAGTTCCTTAGAGCTAGGCTTACAGAGCACAAAATCAACACAGTACGTAGACACTGATTGCCAAAGGGCCCAAGGTGCAATGTGCAGCCCGGGAGTCTTACACTCCGTGTTCGAGTGGGTCTATGGTGACAGCAGCCCATACATGTCCACACTACACCATCCCCTAACTCATGTTCCCTTCCTTCTCTCCCGAGTACAAAAGCTGCAGATCATCAAATGTGTGCTTGGCAGTGAATCCTCATTTTTAAATTTACCAACTGTGTTATGAAACTAATATATGGTCATGACAATGCAGACACCTATAGCTAATGCTGACTATATCTTTCCAAACAAAAACATAGAACTGATCATCTCACAGGTGTGTGTGTGTGTGAGAGAGAGAGAGCAGAGTTCCATCATATAATGTATTTAATTCAACTGAGGTTCTTCAAAGAACTGGGCACCTTGCTTGGTGCTAAAACACGAAGCATTTGTGGAATGGGTTCTTAACTTGGGATCCATGAAAATCGTGGGCAAAATTTCACATGCACGCCTATGCGCATGTTCTCGCAAGAGGTGCCATCATCTTGATCAAACTTTCTAAATACACTGATCCATCGAAGGGTAAAAGACTCTGGTTTATGGGGATGACTAGGCAGATGTTTGAAATTCTGGGGCTCTTGAAACATGGAGGGCATATCCACAGTGCATCTCCTGTGGCATGAGGTGTACACCCAGCTCCTGGCTCACAGACACAGAAGCCTTCAGCGTTCATCAGACTCGTCCGATAGCCCGACACCGAGCCTGAAGCAGGTGAAGAAGAGATGAGAGAGGAGGGGAAGCGTGACCGTGGCGGGAGTCCCTACTTTGGTCCCACAGACATAAAGCATCAAAATGTCCCAGAAATCACCGAAATTTCACCTCTCAGGCTGCATCTCACCCGGAAAGTGGCATAAATATCCTGACACTGGGCTCAGATGAATGAGAGTCCTGAAACCATGTGGATGACCAGGAAAGACAGTATTAGAACCCCTGACTGAAAGCTCATCTCACCAGGCAAGGGAACCATCAGTGAAAAGATGCGCAAAGCCAGCTCCACAGACTAGCTTGTGTGTGAGTGCGTGACTGGGTCTGAGCGTGTAACTGTATGTGCGCGTGCACCCCCTGCCTCTCTCTGCTAACGGGGGGGGGTGCAAGGGAAGCAAAAGCATAAACAGCTGAATTCAGTCAAAGACCTAATTGTTTCCCAAATGTATATGCCGTGGCTCCCAAGTGGAAGCTGCGCCAGATCGACACCCCTGATGTCCTGTGGCTTTGTGTGTGTCACCCACTTATGCCTGTCTCTGAGAGGGACGGCCCATGCATGGAGACAGTAGGCTGCTCGGGAGCCGCTTCCACATGTGTAATTAGTCACGGTGCACCTGTACCTAACTGCATTAACAATTAACACAATTACACACACAATCGTGGAATTGCCCCCACTATTTGAATAATTAGTGAGCTAACAACATGATTTGCAGGTGCAATTGAGCAATTATGTACAGTTCCAAAGTGGAATATGCATATTTAGAGGCTTGGATAAGGCCCATTACTAAATCTTGTTCCAAATGGTCAAATTAATTTTATTATTAGAAGGAATGGCACTCAGCGAGAGCGATCTAATCCTTAAGCACTCTAGCATTAGGTACCAGGCACTGGTTCATCTCATCAAGGTATTCAGCTTAGGGGATCGGCAAACAGAGGCACCCCTGTCAGAGTCCCAACTTGTTCTCGACTTTACTTTAGAACGCTGCTCCAAATTCACAGGCTTCCTGCAGGTTTTGCAGCAGAGCCCCCTCTCTCGTAAGTCTTAGGTCTACAACCCGAGAGCTCAGCACGAGGGGCTCAACCAAAACATCACCTCAGCTGTCTCCTGCAAAAAAGAGGCCCAGAAACTCGGTGGCAGTAACGGGGTGCTACCCACAGCCAGGCCCCACTTGGCAGGGCAAAGGCGGGAGTGACCACACAGTCAGGTGCCGACAGCCATAGCTGGTGCACCTTGCTAGTTCTTTGGCATTAAGTTTTCTTCAATCTACTCTGTACTCTTGTCACTCCCAGGCTAAGTGAGTGTCTCTTTTGCCACTGAAAAGAACATTCACTAAAGGATCAAGTTTCAGATGTGCACGATGGCCAAGCCAACTGGGCTGTAAGCCATTTGCCCCCATTACAGTGGAATGCCAAGGAGGAGAGACAGAAGCTAGACTGTGCTAGAAACCCAGGAAGAGTGCCCAGGCTCAGTTTACAAGGCACCCAGGGCTTGAATCTCTTGTGGTCTTGCAGACCCCATTAGAAAAAGCTGGAGGTCTCTGTCTGATCTGTGTGTCATTCAGTAGCTCTGCCCCACATTGAGCTAGGTATCTAAAAAGAAACAGAAGAAAAAGCCACCTGTGGGTCTAACTTGAATTCCTGTAGATCTCCCAGGGACCAAGGCAATCCTTCCCTCTAGAGAGACAAGTCACAAGTCACACCTGAAGAGTGTTCTTACATTCTAGAATGAGCTCCAGCCATGTTGTGGCATCCACTGAGTCATCTATGGGTGATACGTGATACTCATCGTTTAAGGGCAGAGGTAAAAGCAAATGGGGGTGTGTGACCTGGACACCATGCAGCAGGGGACCCGCCAATGCACCACCTGCATCCGCTCTTCATCCTCTAAGCACCACGTGATGTTCTGGTTTTGCCTCTATGTTTTCTGAATGTCAACTGCTTTTTCCGTATACCACTGAGGAGAAAAATGCCAATAACTTCTGAGTAGCCAATGTGATTCGAATAGGAAAGCCTATAGATCAAAGATGGGAAACCACCCCCTACCCCAATGTTATTTGCTCCGTAACATGGTGAACCAGAAATGGAAGGCCGGAACAAGGATCATTTGTAAAGATTCTGGTATGCTGGAAAGTATCAATACCCTTTTCCTCATTTGCACTTTGCCTAATTTTTACAGATTGGGAAAATGAGATGAGATGGAAGATAAACTCTGCGTGCTGACTTCTTTCCAACAAGGCTCTGGGAAAATTATTATTTTGGAATATTGCATTTTTCAGCCACCTCAGTGCCATATTTTTTTTACTGTTCAGCTGCATGAAAAATTACCTAACTTGTTGAAATAGATTTCTTGACCCACGTATAGCTACATTAAATGGTGTAATTTAATGCAATCTAACTAAATTAGCACCAATTAGATAGGCTAAATTAAAGGGCATGTCACTAATAAATTTTATGCTAAACATATTACTGATAATAAGCTCACTAAAATGCATAATGAAATAAAATATTCTTTTTAGCCTAGTTTAGTCCAAAAAATATCCCAAAGTCTTCAGTGTGAAATATATCAAGGAAAACCCTTACTCCCTTATGGAGAAATGGCAAAACAACATCCTGCCTGTATTAACCATGGATGTGATTTGTTTTTATGTTCGTCACTCTGATTTCTTAACAATATTTCCACGGGGCTCCTGGGTGGCTCAGTCAGTTAAGCATCTGACTCTTCATTTCAGCTTGGGTCGTGATCTCAGGGTCATTCCACACTCAGCAGGGAGTCTGCTCCAGGATTCTCTCTCCCTCTCCCTCTGCCCCTCCCCCCCATCAAATAAATAAATAAATAAATAAATAAATAAATAAATAAATCTTTAACAATATCTCCAAAACATTTCTCCTCAGGGGGACTTAGTTTTGTAACCTCTAAAAAGTGATCTCCAAATTTATTCTGGAGCAGAGAGATGGTACTAGAAAGAACACAAGTTTTGGTATCAAGATACCTAGATTTCAGTCAGTCTCAGGTCTGCCACTTATTGGCTAAATAACCTTTGTGGAAGACCAAAAAAATGGTTTCAGAAAAGATATGTCCATGTCCAATCCCTGGAATCTGTGAATATTAGCGTCTATGACAAAATATGTGATTAAGTTAAGGGTCTTCAGAGGAGGCATTTATCCTGGGTCATCTGGGTGGGCCCTAAATACAGTCACAGTTATCCTTATATAAGGAAGAGTGTTGAGATGGACACAGAACAGAAGACACATAGACACACAGAGAAGCTGGTGTGAAGATGGAAACAGAGACTGGGGTAGCCACTAGCAGTCCTTAGCATACGGAAAAGCTGAAAGAGGCAAGGAAGGATTCTCCCCTGGGGCTCCAAAAGGTCCTGCATACACCTTCAACGTGGACTTCTAGCCCCTAGAACTGTTGGAGAACCCCTTTCTGTTGCTCTAGGCCACTCAGTTTGCACTAACTTGTTACAGTAGCCCTAGGAAACTAGTACTATCCTGGACCTCACTTTGCTTGGCTTTAACATGAGGCCACAAAGTCTACCTCACAGATTCAATGTGATGGACTTAAGAGTAAGTATCAACACCTTGAATAACACAGGTGTTTGAATTCGAGGGTCCACTTATACATGTATTTTCTCGGATAAATATTTTCTCTTTGCTATGATTTCTTAATGACATTTTCATTTCTCTAGCTTACTTTATTGTAAGAAGACAGTATCGAATACACGTAACATACAGAAGATGTGCTGACTGTTTACATCAGGTTAGGCTTCTGGTCCACAATAGGCTATAAGTAGTTGATTTCTGGTGGAGTCAAAAGTCATACACAGATTTTCAACTGCATGGGGGATGGGCACCCTTAACCCCTGTGTTCGTGCTATTGAGGAAGGCAAAGTGCACACCAGCACTGATATCAACCCTATGTAAATGAACGAAGAGGGCTACACTATGCTGTAGAGCTCTTCACTAAGGGTGGATCCATTTGCATGAATAATCATTCAAAATAAGGATGTGCTGATTGTGCATAATTACAATGAATCAAGCAAAAGAGCTGAACTACCCGATCCATAAAAATTACTCTGCAGGTTCCAGTCCAATAAAGTCCAACCAGCTCTTTCTGATCATGCAAAAGGCCCCCAAAGTTCATTACATGACAAAACACTTAACTGATTTTAAGTTTTTTCTGGCACGTGGCCTACAAATAAGGAACAGCACTGGGCAATTGTTCTGCAGAGAGCGGCCTGTCCAGCTGGTTGTGAACTTCACTCCCAACCTACTGGTCTTGAGGCCAAAGAAATGAAATTTCCCCCCAAGCAAAACCATTGAGTTCCCATAAACAGGAGGGAGAAGGAAGGGGAGTGGATTCTAAAATTGCACAGGTTGCTCTTGGGCTGTCTGATGTTTTTATTTTGTTTTTTTGTTTTTTTTTTAAGTGGCCGTCAGGATTGTGGCCTCAGTAGCCAACTCTATAGCAGAGAGATCTAAATCTGACAGGAAACACAAGAAAGGCTGATGAATGAGGGAGAGAGGTAGGATATGAAGTCAGCAGAGTGGGAAGGAAGAGGGAAAAGGAGGGGAAGAGATAAGATGGTGAAAGAGCTTGCCATTAAGTGCAGGAAAATGGTCTGGGTCAACAGGGTGTTAGGGACCTGTCTCCAGACTCTTTTGTTTCCTTCCATGTCGGTCTGTGCTCATACGCGGAGAAGAGGTCATCCACCTCATGCTAAAAAGGTAGTTATCAGAGCTAAAATAAGCGCTCAGTTGTGGATGATGACTGTGTGTAAGGGCTCTGGTATGCCTCCTCCTTCTTCTCCTAAGTAATGTTTTAATCCCTTTTAAACATTATTTGAATCGCCTTTGCCAATATTCATTTTAAGGTTTTGAGTGCCTTGATTCATTTTGGGGGAGAGCTGGGCCGTAAACCGAAAATAGTGAGCAAGTTAAAAAAATCCCAGGAGAGGGGCAGGCAGCCATCCCGCCTTGTCATATCTGACCAGTATGTGCTGCTCGTTGTATCTGCAATAAGGGAAGACAAGTCCTACATCTTCATTTGAAGAGGAAACTCTCAGAAATGGAGGTTTTCTCCCCGAAGCTCAAGACTGTCTACGTGAAATAACTCATTGGAGCCTGGTGGTCAGACATCTCCCATATTTTAACTCCTTGCAAAATGAATGACTGCTCACTCTGATTTCCTGGGAGAGACCTACTTTCCTGCACATTTGAGGGTCTCTTCTTGTTCTGTCTAGATTTCTGATACTGAGGGTCTCTGCAGAGCCAGCATACTTCCCGAGATGTTTTCCATCAAGGACAAAAAGAAAAACTACCTTCTGTCCTATTTTCTCCCCATAAAATCTCCCTGCTTTAAGGGCTTCTGAAGTGAGAGCTAATTTCACCAAATCTTTGACAATGTTTTTTCCCACAGCAGCTTTACATCTCTATAGCATACTAGTCACTTGCATTTGTCATTCTGATTAATTCTCTCCCAGAATTTTGCATATTTCCAGGATGAATCTCATTTACTACTCAGGAGGCTACCCTCTTCACAAGTGCTTGTAAAATTGCACTGGCCTTCAATCTGGTTATAAGAGCCTGGTTAATAAGAGCTAGAAACAGCCTTCACTGGAGGGGTATTTTCTTCTCTTAAATATTTGAAAAATAAAAAGTAAGCACATTCAATTGTATAGTCACTATTACTTTCATAGCTCCCCACACTAATTACTTCTTTTTACAAAGATACATGTTTTTTACAGATTTTATTTATTTATTTGGGAGAAAGAGAGAGAGAGTGAGCACGAGCCGCGGAGGGGGTGGGAGAGGGGGAGAGACAGGCAGACTCCCCCCTGAGCCGGGAGCCTGATGCGGGGCTCAAACCCAGGACCCTGATATCATGACCTGAGCCAAAGGCAGACACACTCAACCGACTGAGCCACCCTGAAGTCCCCAAAGATACATCATTTTGTCTTATAACAAAAAAAGGGCATGGTATCTATATAAAATGTAGGCAATTACAGTTAATGAAAAAGACTCTGTAGATTCCCCCCACCTAGAAATTACTAGAGAGAACTTCTTTTTTTTTTTTTTTTTTTTAAAGATTTTATTTATTTATTTGACAGAGATAGAGACAGCCAGCGAGAGAGGGAACACAAGCAGGGGGAGTGGGAGAGGAAGAAGCAGGCTCATAGCAGAAGAGCCTGATGTGGGGCTCTCCCATAACGCCGGGATCACGCCCTGAGCCGAAGGCAGACGCTCAACCGCTGTGCCACCCAGGCGCCCCTAGAGAGAACTTCTTGGTGCATGGTCTTCTAGTGTTTTGCTTCTTGATCAGTGGATGAATGATTTGTTATCATTATAGTTTTTCTTTTTTTTTTTAAAGATTTTATTTATTCATTTGACAGAGAGAAAGACAGCCAGTGACAGAGGGAACACAAGCAGGAGGAGTGGGAGAGAAAGAAGCAGGCTCCCAGCGGAAGAGCCTGACGTGGGGCTTGATCCCAGAACTCCAGGATCATGTCCTGAGCCGAAGGCAGACACCCAACGACTGAGCCACCCAAGCGCCCCCATTATAGTTTTTCTTCTTATGCTGGTTTTGATTCCATAGTACTGTAACTCCACGACAAATAAAAAATGTATATTAAAATGTATAAGGCATCTGTTTTCTCAATCCCACTTCTAAGCCTAAATATCCCTTATTTCTTCATTGCTTTCAATTATCTGGAGATTCCTAATCAAGAAATCATCATACAGCTTTCGTTAGAGGATAAAACGATTACATTCCAAACAGACTTCTGGCAAGGTTTTTGAGAGAAATCTTAATGCAACCAAATATTATACCTGAAATTCATAGGGGTGGAAAAAATAAAACCAAACCCTTGAAAGTGTAAACCACTCTTCTATGATCAGCACATGCTATTTAATACATCCCATGTTAAACTCATAAAAAAGCATCATTTTGCCATTCTTTCCTCTTGGATTCCAAATTTCAAACATCCGAGCTGCTTTCAGATGCCTCTATAATCCTTTCTTCATGGCTACACACTGAGATGCATAAAGGATGAGAAATCAAAGTTGTCAGCCATCTGAGAATTTTTAATGTATCAAACATCGCCTTCTAAATACATTTCTATTTCATTTCAAAAACAAAACATGAGTGATTTAGTTTAAAAAAAAGTCAGTCTGGTTCATTAACCTATAACTGTATGAAAGCAAGAGTCAATTACATTGCCCCATCAGATGTGTGTTGAGATAATTACCCTGAAAAGAAGATGTAAGGATGCCCATAAAGGCAGTGAAATGTGACCTATTAAATCAGGCTGTAACCTATTATGGGTCAAAGAACACATTTGTAGGGCCAACGGTCTCCTGCCTACACCCAGTCTTGCGTGAATTCTGCAGGTGTCTTTCGCAAGTAAACTTTTGATCTGTCCTTTCATTTCAAATTGGGGTCTTGTCTTCCTACCTTGGCTATCTGGGATGCATGCATGCACTTCACAGAACTAATTGCCTACTTAAAATTATGTCCCTTGAAATCTATTGGCAAAACCCGACATAACAACAGGCCAAGATCATGCTGTATTAAATAAGCAGGGAGTCATTTGGGTTCACTTTCCTGTAAGTTCTCCTCCTGTTAATACTTTGTAACATTGATTTCCATCTCCGAATGCAACATCTGTTACAGCAAGGGAGCAAATGAGTCAGCAGTCAGATCGACTGAGGATCACCTGGTGTGAGAGGAGAAAAGATATTTACTACTGTCCTTACTTGGATTACTGCCAGTCACAACACAGACAAGATGGTGATGGGGCTAAAAGGTGGCTTCTGTTCTGGGAATGAAATAAGGCGGAGGGAATGTTCATTACCAGGCAGTACAATATGGAAATCAGGGGCCACCTTCTTGCAATGACAGATGGAAAAGAGAAGGAAGAAATGGTTATAAGGTAAGGACCAAATGCAGGTCTCGGGTCTGTTTGTGGCAACTGCTGCATCTGAAAATGGATGGTCTCTTCTCTTAGATGACACAGAGAAGCCATTTAGTCTTAGGCACACAGTAATCCTGTTCTGCAGTGTTCAGAGAACTCGTGGGAGTCAGCATATAGCTAGAGTCACCGCTAAGCTTGCCGACAAAGAAAAGACGCCTGACAATATCATAAGGGAAAAAGACACAGGTAGTGTCTGGAGGCTTCCATAAGTTCCCTCCCTGCCTGAAGGGCCACACAGTGTCCTGCCGCAACAGTGAACATGCAGTCACATGCACGTGATGCTTCTGCCCAGGGAAGCCTGTTACAGCCTTAGCACGCAAGTTCTGCATCTGCGGCTGGCCACATGGGTACTCTCTACCTAGCATGCACCCCAATTCCAGCCTCTCACAAAGAAAGCAGGCGATCAGCATGGACCACGCTGCTTGTAGGAACAGTCTAGTCACAGTGAGCAGCTTTTACAGTTAGGGAATGTTTCTGAAGTCAAGTTCCCGGACACCAGCCAAGGGCCAACCTTGCAAGCAGACTCTTCTGAGGATTACAGTGTTGGTACCACACAAATACACTTGCAGCAAAATGCACTTATACTACATGAAACCACAAATCATGTCAGTGTGCAACTGAACACTGAAAAGTCCTCATAAGCAGGTCGAGGGAGGCTCTGTGTTACAATATGTTCTCCAATCAATCCTCATGAAGGAATGAGAGGATTTCCCCATTCAGGCTCTTCGGGAACCATGGTCATCCCTTTAATTTCTCGAAGGATCAGGGACTCCCTGGAAATATCACTTATTGCACAATTTAAATTTGCACGAGATCCCAGCCCTTTGTCCACGTCTTTATTATACTTCCTCCACTTGTTCCATCTCCTGCCCTTGAAACCGCACACCTGCCCCCAACTCCACAATTACAAATCCCACTGAAATTTCAACGTTCAGATCAAACACCATCTCCTGCTTCTGCAGCCCTCCCCGGTAACCCTGGCTGGACTGACCCTGCCTCTCACAGTAATTTCTAACTTGAACCACAGTTATTCGTGTGCATATCCTGTCACACACATGACTTCCCCTTCTAGCTGCAAAGCTGCATGAAGGCAGGGCCAGTTCAATCCCAATCAATTTCTGTACCCTTCAGTCTTTCCCCAGCACAAACCCTAGTGTCTAACAGTACTTGCACCTAGTGGGCGCTAAACAAATGTACATCGGGTGGGTGGATGATGGAATAATCTGGAAAGGCTTTGAATTGGCCCATATGAATTTTGCTGATAACTGGACTTATAAAGAAATCACGTGTTCACAAAGAAAGCTCTGCCTACAGCAGCAGGAATTACAATGCTATAGAAACGTTTTTACTTGAATGCAAAATGTACTTCTTTGAAATGAATTTCCCATTTGGACAGCTGGAAATCTGCAGATCTTTCCTGGGAAAGAGCCCAATATTTAATATCGGGGCAATGAGAAGGGGTCTGGGTTTGGAATCTGTTCAATTAATTTGGAGCCCTGAGTCCGAGGAGCAGCACTTTCCACATTACTCCAACAACTCTGGCTCGCTCCCAAATCACTCGGAACGTCTGTTCTGGACTCCCACTGAAACTACAGCCCCCAGAGGGAGAGAGGAGCCGAGTCCAGTGTGGAGGGACAGGGCCAAAGTCTTTGTCCCCTACGTACCCAGAAATGGCTCTACAATTCTGACCGAGGCAGCCAGGGACGCCCTTGGACGTGCACCACAAGGCATTTAAAAACTGTTTAATGGTTTATCGATAGGGACTAAAAATAAATTATTGTCAGCACTGCCTGCGACCCTGTCACCTGAGTTTCTTCTACTACGGGTTTGCATTCTTGCCATTAGTGAAAAACACTCACGCTTCATGCTCGTTGGCAGGCTTCATGCCACTCGAACTGCCTTTTCTCCCGCATGTTCCAAATAGCCCCTTTGTAAGGAAGGGGCATCTGGCTTTCCAGAAAGCAAGTCCAATTGTAAAGATTTTTCTAGTAAGCCTTTTTACAATAAAAATTCACATTTCTCTATTTTGTCATGTGGTTTTTCACCTATCAGGTTCCTCCCAAGCAGGGTCCCCACACCACTGCGCTGGGTGAGATGAGAAACTGAAGTTTCCGGACCCAGACAGCATGTGCGTGAGGCACAGTCAGCGGACACATGCCAAGCTCCTGGGCCTCGCTGACTCTGCACCTTCTCATCTGCAAATGGGAGGGAACAGCACCTATTTCCAAGGGCTGCAGAGGGGAGTTCAATGGCCAAGGTTGGGATTTAAAAAAAAAAAGAGAGAGAGAGAGAGAGAGAAAGAGAGAGAGAAGTGAGATGATGGAAGATCTGATTCCTAAGTCCACATAGCCAGGGAGGAACCGCAGGCCCCTCACGGACAGGCTGTACAGCGAAAAACTCAACACATGCAATCATATCCCGTAACTTTCTTCCAAACCAAGAATATTTTGGTCAGTGAGCCCAAAATGCTGTTTCCCTCCACTGCAATCTCTAGCCAAGAAGGTAACTTCTCTTTTGAAAATATTCTCTGTGTGCCTCACCTGTAGCCTAACCCATTAGTGCCCCCAAACTGAAGGGTCCTACAGAACACAGTGGCTTACCAATGTGTGTGTGCACATACGCACACACGCACGCACACACACACACAAGTACGTGCACATTTTTGTTCTATTTTGAAAGAGAATCCCAAAGACACTCTATAACATTGCCAGGAAGGGCAGCAGGGCGGTAACAGCAGGCTTGCACCTCTAAAGACCCAGACGTGCAGGTCTGGAAGGAGGTGTGAACTGCATTTAATTAAGGCCTCTTCATCTCAGCTCCTGAGGAGGGCCCGTGGGACCTGTGTCTCAGATGCAGGGGCCACAGGCATTCACAAGATTCGTCCGGGAAGCATATGTGATGAGGTCACTGGAGTCAGAGGGATGGACACTCTCATAGCCTAGCAAAGACTGAGGTGGGACCAGGGAAGATGGGGGCCACCAGCTGGGGGTGGGGCTGCAAAAAGAGCAGAGCAACTGTTAGAAGAGGGACCAGGGGAGGCCCTCATGGGATGAGTACGAGTCTGGTGGGCAGGCAACGTGAGCGAGCCCAATATTCCAGGCAGAAGGAAGAGCACCACAGAGGCACGTGGCCTTCGTAGGCACCAGCCAGCCACGTTCAGAGGCAGCCTCCCAGGGGCCCTGGACATTAGCATCTAAGCGCTCTGATTCCATTGTCAAGTCTCATCATATGGGAGCCACACTGTACAGTCGTCCCTTCTTTACAAGCTGGCCTACTTCACAGAAGACTCAGAAGAACAAACTACAGCTGACTTCAATGATATCCGCAAATGTAAAACACTATATAGCAGTGTAGTATGGCTCATTAAAAAAACATTAAATATCCTTCACCTACATTACAAGCCCAGTTGTGAAAATAAAGCTGTCTTATTTCATTAAGAATAACCAACTGAGTCAGTAATGCCAATAATCACCCTCTATCAAGATGGCTGTAATTTGTCAGCCCTTTTAAGTTCTTAGCAAATTAGTTCGTTCAGCAAGTGGTTGCGAGGATAGTCTGAAATCACAAGCTGTGTGGAATGCCTTTCTCTCTAGGTTGCAGGATGCCTTCGTTAGTGGACCCTGCCATCGGTCAGCCTGTACGTCTCCATCTCTCAAGTGAAAACTCTCTTTCTGCGCCTGTTTGCTTCTTAACAGAACTCTTCCCGTTTGTTTTCTCAAATAAAGACCTTTCATTTAGGGGCGCCTGGGTGGCTCAGTCGGTGAAGCATCTGCTTTTGGCTCAGGTCATGATCCCAGGGTCCCTGCCCAGCAGGGAGTCCGCTTCTCCCTCTCCCATTCCCCCTGCTCATGCTCGCTCTCTCTCACTCTCTCTGTCAAATAAATAAAATCCTTTAAAGAAAAAAGACCTTTTATTTGAGGAGTTATTCATGCTTAGCTGTTACAACCATCTTTTAAGCCACTGTGATCATTTGACCTATATCATCTCACTATATTAATAACACAAACTGAACCTTACGATAAATTATCATGTTTTATTTTAACACTGAAAATCCTCTTTCTTTTCCAAGTGCCTTTCTTTAACACAAGCACACAATATGGGAATCATTTCTATAATTTGTGTTGGCAAGGATTGAATCACCTGTACCACAGTCTGGGACAACAATCTGAGAAGTTCTATTCAGGTGGCATTTTTGCAGATCATGTTACTGTGCTCCCCCAAATCAGATCCTAGCTGCCCTCTCTTTTGCCCTTAGACCAAAACCTAACAAACAAAAACGAAATGCGAAGGCCAAAGAAAGATGCTGCTACTCATTATCAAGGGAGAATCCACACTTTGGTACTTCTTCTGGCATTTCTGAGCACTAGGAAATTCAGAGAGAACACTAAGCCAAGAAGAAAACTGACAATGATCAGGATTGTAGAATTAGGGAAATCTCAGGCAGCATCACCCTAAATCATCCTTGACAGATCAGAATCCTTGCTTATAAAGACCTTCTTAGGAAGGAAACCTAGTCACTGAGATGGTAAGACATTCGCTGTTGCCCTAAATAAAAATACCATATGCTATGTGGAAAGGGGTTCTATAAACCCTGATCCATCTACTTGCAGAGAGCAACTAAGGGATACTTTGTTTATGCATAGATAAAACTCTACCCAGAGTCAAGAAGTAAGGGGCTTTAAAATCAAATTCCATTGGTGTGTTTTGGTCTGTCTCTCTCACCAGGAACCCATACGTTACCGATAAAGATGGCATTCGGAGTTTCCCAATCCACAGTAATGTGTGCCACTGATAGAAGGGGTCTAATGGAAAAGAATGCAGTCACCCCCAAGGGTCCCCTGGAGGCTTAGTCAGACAGCTCAGCCCACTGCTGCTACTGAAGAAAGCAGAAGCTTCACCTCAGAAGAAGGGAAATGAAAGAAGTAAAGAGAAACAGGGCAAGAGATCAGGAAAAGTGGAGAATACAGAGTGGTAAAGCGTGTACCATAGACTAATGGCTTCCTGGGACCCCGTTCGAAGCCCCAGAATGTGAGCCAACACCTTACCCTGTCTCTCTCATGTTTTGATAAGGCACGTGTATATGTAGCTACACATGCAAAAAGACGCTTTGCGAAAAGAAACAAAAGGCACGTTTTAAGAATAAAATCAGATTCTCAAAAACCAAACAAAATGAAGCCAACAAAATTATAATACGTCATTGACGAAAGAAATTAACATAACTCATATCACTGCTACTATTAAAGTTGGATTCTTAAACTAGCTTCCTGTCCCGATCTTGAACAAACAGGCCAATAAATTTGCATGTCCATAGTCCAATTATTTAAACAACTTACTTTATAGCAAAACGCAGAATTCATCAAAACTGGCATCTTTTAATGCTAATTCTAATTAGAACATGCATTGCATTTTGTATGCTTTCCAATTATGCATGAGAAAAGTCAGCACAAGTGTCCTCTCCTATCATAATTATCTGTTTCTAATTTCAATTTTGGCTATGACTTTGCACTCAATGATGTAAATGTAACTGTTCCTGTCAGATGAAGATTAATTTGATTTAAGCCCTCTTTGTTCTAATTATATATTCTATTTCTGCTCACTATGCAAGTTCCTTTCTAAGCCACATCTGTATTTTATCACAACAATGGGGAATTTCTTCGGTATTAAAAGGCGACCATAAGATTTCTTTTTGGCACCGTTAGGACAATTCTCATCAAGCTTGTGCCAAAGCATTTAAAATTTCAGCTGACTAATCTACAGGTTAATGTAATTATTATTTGAATATTAAAGCATGAACTTTTCTGAAAACAAGTCTCTAAAAGTTATTGCTCTAATTACTCCCTCTGCTCCCAGGAAAACCTGATGGTTGTTAGTTTATTCCCTGAGCAAATTCCTTTGTTGGGTGACACCTTGCATGCTATGCTTCTAACTGGAACCACTATAAAGGCAGTGGTAAAGACAAAAATTGATCACTTGGGATTCAGAGCTGTCTATCTGGAGGTCCAGAACTGAAGCATCCCTGCATTCATCCTCAATTTCTCTCACTGATTTCCTACCTTGCTATTTCACGAAAATAATCAGGTGAAGAGAAATGGAAGATAGCTAATGAACCCCGTAGTGAGTGTCTGGGGTATGGCATCATCAAATACACATTCCAGAATCCAGTGCTAAAAGCCAGGCTGAGGTTTAACACATATCTTAGGGACCAAGATTTCAGGTTTTGGCTTTTACTCCTCAGGTAAGCTGTGCAGTATAATTCCATTCAGCAAATATGTTTTGAGTGTCCAGCGCAATGCCAGGTATTAGAAAAGTTTTTACCAGGAGCATACAGTGAAGTCTAAATGTCTTTAGCCTACAAAATGCTTTGAGGTTCTCTGAAACCCTCAGTTTATTTCCCAGAGTCCATAGTCTCTTGTGGTTCATTACATCAAAAAAAAATGCTTTGGGGTTCTCAATCTTAAAACAGGGTTTTTTTTGTTTTGTTTTGTTTTTTTTAAGGTCAGTGTTTGTTGTTCTGAGAACGGCCATGGTACATGTTTTTGAAAACAAAGTAATTCAGCACAGCATACCCAGAGTTCCAGAAGTAAATTATCCAGAAAAAGCCTCATCAGCCTAGGCTGTGAAGGTCAGTGACCTTGTACTACAGCCCCCCTTCCCCGCTGCGGTGCACTTTTATTTTATCCTTTCCAAGTTCAATTCTGGCCTGTCACAAAACAGGTGTGAGGCGGCCTGTGGAGATAAACCTAATACAATGATATAAAAATGGAAGGAATAAGGACAGTGGGATTAGGGCAAGATTTAGTAGTCCAAATGCTTTCTATGAAAGCCTGGATACTCACTGCAGGCGGGTCAAAAAGGAGGAGCCAGTTCCTGGCAGCCAAAGGGAACAGGGGTCCCTGAGAGGTTCGGAGAGGGAGAAGGCACGTAAAATTAGAAGGGACCGACTAGATGCTAAGGAAGAGCCCTCTCCTTGGATGGAGATCTGAGACAACTTGCTCTTCCAAATCTTCCTGATAAGACGCTAAATGACACAATGTACCATGCCCAAGCAGCACCCTGAAATTATAAGCCCTATGGTGTGAGTCACAATCAGCAGAGAAAGGTGCTTGGAGCTAATAAAGTCTAAACCTGCAGAAGACCATATCGCTCACTTTCAGTGAAGGAGTCTGCAGTCTGGAGAGCCCAGTGAATCGGACAGAGTTGACCTACTGCACAGGAAGTAGTGATAGACTGGACAGTGAACGCTTTCGGATGAGTGGTGTGCCATCACGATTGTTCCCCTGCTCTTTCATCCCGTGATTTGGTGTCTCCCTTCCCCCCACATATACACAGAGGACTAAGCTGTAAGTACAATGACTATTTCCTCAAACTGTAAAATATCCAAAAACACATAAAAAGAATTGATGAAAACGATAAAAAATACTACAATCTCTAAAAGTCTCCAAATAGCTGGATGTTTCAACCGCAGTGGGAGCTCTAGCTCCCAGCACTTCAGCCCAGCCAACACACTGTTACTCTTGATTGCCCCCACAGATCCACTGAGTGGTCGGAAGACATAAGGCTCGCTTTACATATAAGGAAACTGAGGCCAGAGCACCAAGGAACAGTGTTACTACAATTTAAGACTACACTTTGTTTCCCCGTAACGCTCCACACGGATGCGTGAGGTAACACGGAAAGAGCCAGGAGCAGACGAGTTCCACTTAAATCCTGTATTGGCACATCAAGGCGCTGAGATGTTATCATTGCAGGCTTGGGACCGAATGCCAGGTTAATAAGGCACAGTTTAAAATCCTGCACATTTATGTTCTGAAGAAATGTCTTCAAACTTTCATAAGAGTTGCAGATGTTTTCATTTTGCTCTACTGACAAACCATCCAACCAACAATGGCTCGCTTACGGCGCTTGGAAAGGCTCTCAGGGAAGCCTGGGTGTGCACTTCTGTGTTGCAGAGCGGTTCACTCTTTTACACATGGGAAACTTCCCATTTATTCCCAGTGATTCTGCCTCTTCTCAGTAACAAACAGCAGGCCCCTCCGCTGTCTGGGCCTCCGTGGAGCCAGCCCGGTTGCGAGCGTGCCTCTCTCCCAGCACAGATTCTCCGCAAGGCCCCAGGACCATCTCTCTTCCTGAGGAGCCACGGAGACACTGCTGAAAGCCGGAGGACGTTTTGGTGAATTCTGTCGGAAAGGAAGGAAGAAAGGGGACGGCTCTCATTCATCCTTTACACTGCTTTCTGTAATCAGGTAGCACAGGCAGGAATTGGAATCTTTTGAAAGGAGACCCATAGAAAACTCCACTGGGACTTTTCACAGATGCCAAGAGCTGTGCCCCTGCTTCCGTTCTAAATCCTGGTTTGCCTAGGCCAGGGGCTCTGGTTAGTACACCTGACGTACCAGGCCTTCGCTTGGGAGTGAGCTGCTGTGTTTCCAATCCAGTCAAAATTCCAACTACGTCACATTGGAACAAAGAAAATAACAAATGGCTTCATTTCAGCGTTTTGTTTTTAATTTTAAAATGCTATTTATTATTATGAAAAGAATAAAATTGGCTTTGAGGCAGATAACGTTCCTAGAAAAATGAGTACGCTCGTTCAGGCGAATTTTCCTCTCTATTGTCTCCACCTGTGGCTCAAAACACAAGTATCAAATAAAGCTCTTTACGGGTTTTTTTTCTTTTCTTTTTCACAACGTGCCTAAGAAGTTGATGAAATTACTGGATTCGCTTGGCGGAACAATGATTCTCATCCCAGCCTGAGTGCGGCTTGGGTTTCTCGCACGTTCTCATAATCACGGTACCCAGGTGAAGTGGAGTGGGAGGCAGGATCAGTGTCCTTGAAGCTATTGGAGTCTATTTATGATGGATATAGGGAAGATCGGAGGCATTTCCATTAACAAAACTATCCCTGGGATAACATAATGATCCTTCCATCCTCAAAAGATAATGAAAAATGTCTCCACCCTCTATTTCCCCTACCGTGATTTGGAATCAACAGCATCTGCACACAGTGCATTCTGTAGTTACAATAATGTCAGTTGAGAACTATGTCAGGAAATGTCATTTTCAGAACCACTTTGCTTCTCTGAATACATTGTGCCCTCATTGTCACGCTGCATTCATACCTTCTTATCTCAGTAACAATCCTTGAACTCATTTCACAATATTTCTTTAGGAGCAAAATCCTTCATTCTTTCTGGTTTGGGTTTAAATGTGGTTTTTTTCCATAGTTCAAAAGAAATAAGATATGCCCCAGAACCCATAAAGTCATGCAGATAATTAAGTCCAGTACTCAAACTTTTCAAAGCATCAAAAGCAGAATGGCTTACAATTTTGTAAATATCTTCAAGGATCATGCAAACCAAAGGAAAGACTGTTTCATAGAAATGTAGCATCCTGTAAGGACTCCCTCACATTTCAAATCCCATGTCTAACATTTCCAGGATTCAAGTCCTATGTCCAGGTGACCCCAAGCAAAACAGGGGGAGCAACTGTCTTGGATTGCCCAGGACTGCCCAGTTGAGCAGTGAAAGTGCAGGATGGGGGTGGGGTTTGAAAGTGCAGGATGGGGGGGTGCACATCTGGGTGGCTCAGTCAGTTAAGTATCCAACTCTTGATTTCAGCTCAGGTCATGATCTCTGGGTCGTGAGATCGAGCCCTGAGTTGGGCTCAGTGCTCAGCATGGAGTCTGCTTGGGATTCTCTCTTTCCTTCTCCTTCTGCCCCTCCCCTGCTGCTTCCATGCACGCTCTCTCTCTCTCTCTCTCAAAGGAAAAAAAATAACAAAATCTTTTGTTAACATACATTTCAAAACGATACGTTTAAACTTTCAAACAGCAAAACTTTCAAAGTGATGCCACCTAACTCTGTCAATCAAGGAGGGGTAGGGGACACTGACATTCTGTCATCCTGCTGGAGGACATTTGGCAACAAATATCAACAGTCTTAAAAATGTTCATACCCTCTGATCCAATAATTCCACTTCTAGGATTTTCTCCTAAGGAAAAAAAGCCTGACATGCATGAAATGACTCATACATAATACTATTTATTGAGGTTCTATTTACTGTGCCAAAGAATGGAAAGTCTAAATGTTCAAAGAAGGGGGAATGGTTAAATCAAATACGATGTAATGTAATCATATTCCATAATATTATATTATCAGCTCCTAAAATAAGGTTTTAAAAATTAATGTTAAGGGAGAATGCTCAAAAAAGCATGACAGAAAATTGCATACACAGTATGATTCTGTTTGGAGGAGATAAGTAACCGAACGAAGAGAGAGATATCGCTGAGATGCCTATAGTGGTCATTGCTAGTTGTTGAGATTATGGGTAATTTTCATTCTATTCCTTACATTTTCCTACAATTTCCCACTTTTCCACAATCAATTTCTGTTACTTTTATTAAAACAAGTTATTGGAAATGTCTTGCAAAGAATCACCCCCCAAACCAAACAAAACCACAAAATGTCTATCAAATATTTGAGGAGTGCCCCTATTCCTTAAGAATCTACGAATAAGTCTCATTTATTGGGCCCCAAGGCAACCAACAAAAGCAATCACAGACAAGAGTAAACAAATGGGCACGCTTGTGTGCTGATAAAACTTTATTTGCAAAAACAGGTATCTGTCGTTTGTAAACCCCTGCTCTATACCAAAGGAAATATGATGTAGTACTGACTGCAACCAGAATGTCATACCCTGAGGCAAGACTGTCAGAGAACAAAATTTCCTAAATATATCAGAAGGAAACTTAATCGGACAGGCTTTTAAAATTCAGCTTCCTCATGTGATTTCCCCCTTCAGAGGACAAGAATTCAGGTCTTCTGACCCTTTTGCTGATTCCATGTACTCAGGTCACGTGGTCACTCCCTGACCACCCACCATGACCAGGGGTCAACAGGTCAAATGTAATGATTTGACAAACCAAGAGTTAGCCGCTTATCCTTCACTGCTCACACTTATGTGTCTCCATTTTATATGTGCCAGTTGCTTTCTGAAACATAACTTCCAAGAACACACACTGTGCTAAGTTGCCACATGAGCCCTCGAAATATTCATTCTGCACCATCTTAATCTAATCATCCAGAGGAGCGCCTGGCTAGTTCAGTCTCTGGAGCAAGTGATTCTCGATCTCGGGGTTGTGAGTTCGAGCTCCATGCTGGGTATGGAGATTACTTAAAAATAAAATCTATAAATAAATAAATTATCTATCTATCTATCTAATCATCCAACAGTGAGGAAGCTTTCAGTGCAAAGCATCGGTTTTATTTATTTTATTTTTAAAATTCCAAATTATACTTGTGGTTATCGTGCCTGGGCAGGTTTCAGTACTGCTCAGACACATTGAATGAAGATTCCGATTTACCAGCATCGAGATAACAGAGAGAAATCAGTCAATTCCTGAACTGCCTTTTTTCTGTCAAATAAATAAGCTGATTGTTTATACATTACAAAGGATGTGAATAACCACTATCAAATGAAATGTTCATTTCTCAAAGCCATGAAATACAGAATTCTTGTCCTTCACCGGCAAAGGGGAAAGCATAGTGAACTCTTTCATATGAGACCATGCCAACCCTAGCCAGCTCTATTCTTCCGCCAAGAGCACTCTGTTTAAATGTTAGTACATATACAACATAGCTAACATTTGTGCTAAGCACTTCACATGTTCTATTCCACATGGTCCTTACTGACCCTCTAAGGTAGGCACTATGATTATCTGCATTTTGTGGATCATGGAAATGAGACTTGGGGCAGCTCACAATCTTGCCCACACTAGTAAGAAATAGCTCCTGGATGTAAATGCAGGCTGCCATATCCTGCAGCCTGGTCTATGCTAATCCCCTATCCTTCCCAGCTCCTCACGGATACAGGCCCAGTCTCTTTACAAGAGTTGCTGGTCAAGCTCAGTCCATCAAACTTGTAAATAATCACTAATCAAAAACATTAAAACTCACCAATGTTTTAAAGTCAGCTGTTCTGTTTCAATGATTTTTTTTTTTTTTTGGAAGGAGCAAAGGGCTCAGATGACCAACAGCATGTTTGTTTCAGAGAAGGTATTCAGGAGTTCTGAGCAAAATTAGGAAACATCTCACAAGATGGGATGGTAGACAGAAGTGGACAGATAGGTACAAAGGTATTATATCTTTATTAATATATATATATTTAATAATTTATGATACACACAAATATAAACATATACATAGGTATTTTACTGTATAATAGCTTTAATGATGTTTGGGTAGTTTGGGTTTTGTTGTTGGAAAATTTGATATGATTCTCTTACCTAAAGAATAGATGCTGTCACCGTGGTGCTGTGATCTCATCTCAAGACTATCTGCACAAGGGGCGCCTGGGTGGCACAGCGGTTGAGCGTCTGCCTTCGGCTCAGGGCGTGATCCCGGCGTTATGGGATCGAGCCCCACGTCAGGCTCCTCTGCTATGAGCCTGCTTCTTCCTCTCCCACTCCCCCTGCTTGTGTTCCCTCTCTCGCTGGCTGTCTCTATCTCTGTTGAATAAATAATAAAATCTTAAAAAAAAAAAAAAAAAAAAAAAAAAAAAGACTATCTGCACATGCGCAGTGACCTCCTGTGTCTTTGTGTCTGTGCGTCGAAATTTGGCAAACGACCAGCGATTTCACCTTACTACAGAACCTGTCGCTCCTGCGATTTAGTGTAACCGGAGCAGGAGCCCCTCTGCTATTTTGTTGCGGAGCAAATACAACATGATCCAGAGCTAGGAGGTCAAGACCAAAGGCTGTGATTAAGGTAGGCTGGAAAAAACGGAAACATTTCCCTGTAACTAAATATCATAATTAAGCACAGACAAAGCACTGAACTGCCTCAGCATCACCATGATTTGAAAACAACAGTGACAAAAGCAGTTTCAGTCATGATCAAGATAGGGCTAAAAATTCAGTATGGGAAGAACTGATTGAACATGGGAGCTCCTGGTTTGAGCGCAGGTAAAGCGATAACCTGATGCCCAGAGGGAAAGCAATCAGGAAGTTTCAAATATTAATCTATCCCCTTAACTCCCAAACTCACTCTGACAATTGCAAAAAGGTAATCACCACGACAACCAACATGAAGGTCCCCGTCTATGAGACAGTGAATGCCCTCAGCCTGTTCATGCCGTCATCTGAGTTGTACACAGCCCAGAAAGATGCTAAGAGGGAGAGCCCTATTACTGATGTCATTACACGTCTCTGTATATTTCTCTTAACCCGCCTAATAGACGATGAGCTTTGGGAGGGCAGCAAATGCATGGTAGTCCATATGATTCCTTAACAGTGCATTTAAATGGAACAGTCTCTCAACAGGAAAGAAGAGTTACCACTTTTCAGCACTTGACACACTCCCCGTCAACAGTGGCTAACGGTCCCTCCAACAAAGCAGAATCCGTGCCCAAAGGCTGAGTGGATTCTCTAGCAGGGCTCTCCCTCTTGCTGGTCCCGGAAAGGAAATGGGGGGAGGGGCAAAGCAGGAAGGAGAGGTCAACGGTGCCTAATTTCATTAATGGCATTAAGGTCAGATGCTTGGATCCATACAGGGAGCCCATAAACAGCCCTTGCATCCTCAGGGCAAAAGAGAAATCTTCTTCCTGTTTCATACCTTCTTCCGTCACCACCCTGGGACATTTTGTGATTTCTGGTTGCTTCAGAGATATACCTGATTTTTTTTTTTTGAGAGAGAGGTGTTTTTTGTTTGTTTTTTTGCAGAGAGGCAAAAAACTGAGACACTAAGAGAAACAAGAGGATTCTGGTCCCCAGACTTTTATCATGGAATTCCTTGTGAGGCCTCTAGAGGTTTCAGTACAACAATGGCTACTTCTGAAGCCTGGGTACACATGTTACGACAGTTCTAAGGTCAAGGCACTGGTACTGATGGTCTTCCCTACAGGGAAATTAATTCAAGAGGAAACAAAAGATATCAGCTCATGTGGCCCAGAAAAAAGACTTTGAAGAGATGTGGAAAACCAAATCAATCGCCAAAAGCTCCTTAGAATTCTAAGAAGCCAAACACAATTATTGGTAATTAAATGTTGAATTAATGCTTATTAGAGTTAGCTTATTAGATTAATAGAGATAAAAAGTCTTAGTACGGTTGCTCATGTGTGTTGCATATTATATGTGGCATAATGAGGTCTCTCGTAGAATCGATGTGTGTTATACATTAGTGGGCTTTTAATAGGATTTGGAACATAATTTTGATAGGTTCAGTGATTTTGGAGGCTTCCAGTTGTGTTTTCTGCTTTCCTGGTCTATTCTTGGTCATAGCCCTGATGAACTGGATGGGGAGCTCTTGATCAGAAACAAAAGGCCTGCTATCACACTGTCCCTTCGTGGGCAAAAGAAGAGCTTGTTTCAAGCTAGGGACCTTGTGGAGGTTATTACGTACATCTTAGCTAGATGCCTGCAGGAAGACCGAGAGGTAAGATTTATCCAGAAAGAGTGGGAGAGAGGTTTGGAAGGCTAAGCGGCAGATCAGGTGGTGGTGGGTGCCCTGGAATGTGGAGTCACGCAGGAACAGAGTGGACTCCACGTGGCCTCTTCTATCAGTGGTCTGTGGGAAACTGCCAGTTCAGGGCACTGGCTGGAACCTCAGTGTCCACAAGTTGTCCCAGTCCTAAGCAGCAAGGACAAACAGCCCTCTGCCACTCCATAAAATGTAGGCTACACATCAGACCTCCAGGAGACCTGAGCAGAGCTGGTAGTATTTTCCTTCAAAAGACAGAATGTTGATGTTTTGCCAACCATGGAAATCAGAAAAGCTATTACGTGAAAAATGGGTCGGAGTCAGTTTAATGAGATATGTGAAGGTATGCCAAAGCGTGTGGGGCCAGATGCGCGTGTCACGAAATCGGCTGGGCCAGATTATTGGGGGCGGTCTCCCAAGTTCATTTATGCTCTTGCCTCAGAAGTTTCCTCTGGCAATATATAATTGCGCATAAAATTCACCCCACAGTGTATAATTTTCTGAGCAAAAAACACAAACTTAAAAATAGCCGCAGAACTATCGGAGCAGTTACAATTCACGGATTCTTTTGAAGAATTTAAACTAGCATTATCAACACCCAGGGGCAGCTATTTTTGTAAAACAAGAAATAAAGAACATCTTTCATGACTTCCAGGAAGAAAAAAAAAAGCAGATTATGCATACTATAAAAATGTGGAGTTGAGTGATTCTGGTATGGTTTCATTTCATTTAATCCTATTTCCTCCCCCACAAACAGCTATATCCTCACAACATCCCTAAGGTCTCAGAGCTGAAAAAGGAGAAGGGAGCCTTATGAATGCTCAGGCTCCCCTGACTTTGGCCTTGGCATTCAGGCCCAGGGGATGAGCTGCCCTGGGAAAGGGGGAGTATAAGCTGCAACGTGACTCTAGGAGGAAAGAGGAGATTTTAATGTTGTTAAAATGTACAGTTTTAAGAGTGGAGTCGATGTCTAAAAATCCTCTGCTCAATGAAGAAATCACTGAGCAGTTCTTGGCAGAATGTCAAACACTGCATTTAAGAAGACAATTAAAACAGTATAATGCAAAAGCTATAATTAGAAACATATCTGCACAAGTAACATACTATTTTTCTTCTATGCAGTTAAAAGAAAAACAAGAATTTCTGCCAATGTTCATTAAGGTCTTCACCAGATAATACTGCTTTATTGAGGGGATGGTTTCAGCTGCCACAAAGGTTAAATTAAAAAACAGCAAATGCCCCAAAAGGGATATGTTCTTACACCACTACTTAGATTTTCACATAACATAATTAAATCAGGGACGTGCTCTGGCTCGTTCAATACTAATGTGACCGTGACATTCTCTCACTTGAAATCCAATTTTTTTAATTGGGGTGCTATTCAGGAATAAAACTAGATGCGCAAACTCCATAGTCAGGTTATTAATGAGTTGCTGGAGCCCCCAGTGGTTTGACTTAATTGCCCCCCTTCTGCTTATCTCCCGTTCCCTCTCCCTTCCTCCCCTACTCTTTCCCTTCCTTCCATATGTAAACATTCAGAGAGCTCATCCTAGGTGCAGGACAATGTGTTGAATACTGGACATACAGGGGTAGGTGGACAGCCTAGCAACAGAAAACTGACAAGGACTCACAAAGTTCACATAGTCATGTGTTGCCTCTGTTGTATTTCGAAAGTGGGGATGGTTATGAATTACCAGAGAAGAGGGAGGATGGCATTCCTAACGGTGGGAACAGCACCTTTAAAGGCATGGAGGACAGGGGTGCCTGGCTGGCTCAGTCAGTTGAGCATCCCACTCCTGGTTTTGGCTCAGGTCTTGATCTCATGGTCATGAGATCAAACCCTGCATCCGTCTCCGTGCCGGGTGTGAAGCCTGCTTGAGATTCTCTCTCTGTCTCTCTTTCTGCCCCACCCTCCCTGAAAAAAATAAAGTAAGAATTTTGAAAAAAAGCATGAAGGACAGGTGCGCCTGGCTGGCTCTGTCAGAAGAACATGTGGCTCTTGATCTTGGGGTTGTGGGTTTGAGCCCCATGCTGGGTGTAGCGATTACTTAAATAAATAAATCTTTTTTAAAAAAAGGCATGGAAGACAGACAAGTCACTTCAGGGAAAGCAGCAGAATCCAAGAAGCCTAGTTAAGAAGAGGTGACGGGTGTCAATACTATAGTAATTTAAACACCTGACATTTGGCCACCCAAGACAAGATGGATTCTGCATTCATAAGCTCCCAGGCTCTACTGGTATGTGTACACACACACACACACTCACTCACTCGCTCATTCAGGGAAGACTTGCCGAGAACACATGTGCTGTTCTCCAGAGAAGGGCATCTTAGAGGTATGCATGAATCTAGGAATCCCAAATGCTCTGAAAGTACCGTGCCCCCCTCATTGCCAAGACAACTCCCCTTTTGGAAAGCAGCACAATACACAGAGTGAATGATCTAGCTCTCACGTACGTCAGAATGAGACTAATGAACTCATTGCGTAACACCGCCGGTCTTCCTCCACTGTCTATAGAGGTTCCAATCCAGCACTGTGTCCTGGCTGCAGTTGAACAAACCAGTCAGTAACTTCGTCATGAGTGTTGGTGAAGTGAGCCATTTCTCTACTCAAACTGGCTCTTTCCTTAAAATATTAGACAATATTGTTAGCACAGAATTATTAGCTCTATGTTCTAACCGTGGCATCCTTATGTAGTTTCAATTAGTCTGTAAACACTGGAGAATTTAGAAATAAGCATAAATTGTTCTACTCAGCTCACAGAATGAAAATGAACTACTGTAAATGCTGGCCTCCGAAGGAGGAGTCAAGGGTCTGCCCTTTTATTGAGCTACACTGAGAGATGCTATAGTTCCAAGTTGCTCGTGCTCTCCCGGGGAGGCAAGAAGCAGCCACTAAAAATGACAATGCAAGGCGCGCTGTGATAGGTGACCAACCAAAGAGCAGGGCGCATTCCAGTAAAAGCGGCTCCCATTGGCTATGGGTGTGTCACGTGCCAGGCACTGTGCTCCATCCTCTACCTTCCTTCCTTCGGTTTTAATCCTGGCAAAAACTCTGTGGGCCGCAATTACTATTCCCAGTTGACAACTGAGAAAACCAGGCTTACGAATGTTCATTAACTTTCCGGAGGTTACACGGCAAGCACTTTGGAGGATCCAGATTTAAATCCAAATCTGGTGCAAGCAGTGGACAGCCAGAAGTGTGGGAAGGGAATCTTGGGAGAGAAAGCACAGTAGGAACATGTGGTTGAGAGAACTGAAGCTCTGAGAATGAATAAATCTGATCTCTGAGTTTGCTCAAGACCAAAACACAGAAATGACCCCCCACGCTGGAGCATGGACGGGAGAGATGTTGGATGACAGATGGGGGAGGAGGGGGCTTGAGAACCAAGGGAATACGATGTCACAGCAAGAGTTTTTGAGAGAAGATGGGGAACCGTGGAACATGCTCTCCCCTTCAAAAAGTAATCTCAAGAAAGATGAGGTCTGTAGAAGGGTCCTGCTTAGAGGCTCTGGATGAGTATCGGGGCCGCAGGCGAAGGGAGGAAATGGAGAGACCTTGACTCAAATTGCACATCAGCCCCTTCATTGCCGCTCTCTTAATAACGTCACCCTCTGGAGCCTCAGCCTCTTCATCTGTAAAATGGGCTTCGGGCCAGCTACCTTGGCGGAGCTGTGAAGATTTGAGGGAGAAAAGCCCTCTGCCTTGTGAAGCAGCACTTTGGATCTGGGGTCAGTCCATGTGGGGCTGCAATGCCTGGCTTGGTCACTTCTAGCACTGGCTAGTGGCCTTGGGCCGTTCCTCGGGGGCCCCAGCACTGACCGCAGGTTACTGTGACCAGCAAGCTGAAGTGACTAGCCCGGGGGTACCTGGGTGGCTCGGTGAGTTAAGCATCTGCCTTCGGCTCAGGCCTGGCTTTGGTCTCTCTGCTCAGTGGGGAGTCTGCCTCTCCCTCTCCCTTTGCCGCCCCCTGCCCACTTGTGCCCTCTCTTTCTCAAATAAATAAAATCTTTAAAAATAAATAAATAAACTGACTGGCCTGGTCCAAAGTAGGTGCTCAATATGTATCAGTTGTTACTATTAGTATTAACGAAAGTCAGAATCAGCCAATTAAGCTAAATTCTACTCTTAAAAAAGGTCAACAAAACACGCAATTAAAAAAAAAAAAGACGAGTCAGGCAACATAAATTGCACTAGGTTGAATAATTTTCAAGCAGCAAAATGACTACATTGTGTGTAATTTCAAACACGGAAAGCCAATACAGATGCAATTCTATTTAGGGTAACAGGGAAACGAAGATGTATTTGGATCCGAGCTATGTACTAGGGTTTCCCCTGTTAAAATTCTGTGAAGCACAGCTTTTACCGTTCCTCCAAAAACCAGAACAAAAACGGGAGAAACTTTTCCCAAGCCTACAGGATATTATTCTTGGCAATAAAGAACCATGAAATTAATGAGCTGTCTACCAAAGATCTACCATTAAAAATGTATATGAGAAAACCAGTCTATGCACACTCCATTCCCTCTATCCGTAAACGCTATCCTGGGAGTTAACTCAGCATTTGCTAGAAAGTTCCATTAACTCTTGCAAACCACCGCCACCTAAGTCAGCTGTGAAAGAGGCATTTGTTCCACCCTCCCCCAACGGCGGCCCCCAGAAGGGAACACGCTTTTCCAGGAAAGCCGACCATAGTTCCCAAACCCCATCGGGGCCCCAAGTGCTCCCATATGGCAACTGGGGTGCTTCCCGAGCCACCCCCCCACCCCGCCCTGTAGCCGCCTCCCTCCATGAGGCACAGCGCCCATCCTCTGCAGAGGCTGGATAAGGGCCCAAGATTCGGCCACACCAACAGCCTATATTGGAAAATGAGCAAATGCTAATGAAATTGCCTTTATGGGCTGACATTCATGGATGGCAGAAAGGGAGACGAGAAAATGAGTACACTATTTGCTCTTCGGGAGTGTTCCAGCGCCCGGCCAGAGCTCCGTGGCAAAATGCACATGTGGGCACCTGCGCTGATGCACCCATGCCCGCACGCTGCCTGGAAAAGGTCACCAAGCACTTGTTAACCTTGAACGGGAAAGAAAAACCTCCGTATTTTCCCCCAACAACACTCCCAGCCTCTTGTAAATCATATTCATATTCATACACTTAAGCATTAATTTACATACTTAATTTCTGACAGGCTGACAACCGCAGCCCTTCTCCCCTCTCGGCGTAAAGTGAGAAGTCAATTGTTATTCAGTGTATCCGTTACAGTGGTAGTGCCACTAACTGTATTTTATATAATGTGCTATCTGCAGAAAGGCAGATAAGAATTTGATTTAACATCCAATTAAAAGCCGTCATTGAAAAATTACTTCAAATAAGCCTTTTATTTTCTTTAATCAGTCTTCAATTCAAGCCTTCCTTGGACCTACTGAACCAAGCATCAGGACTCATGAATTTTGATTAAAAAATTTGAGCCCATTTCTAACTTAAGCAGATTTTTTTTGTTGCACTGTTTGATAGAAATTTAATAAATCTATGAATCCTAGCCAGCATCATTTATCATCTTTTTTTCCGCAAGACTGGCCTATTATACCTAGGCAGTAAATTATGAGGGAACCAGCAAACCAAAACTTTTCAGCCCGTTACTGAAGAAGAGATATAATCACTTGCATTGAACCATATAATTATAGTAGAGTATGAAGCTCTGAAACATTAGGCCCTGTTTTGAATATGTAATAGCCATGCTTTGAGAGCCTAAAAGATTTCTAGCTGATCTAATATAGCTCAGTTTAGCATCCCATTGAAGTATTTGTTGGTGGTGAAAATAACAGCAAGGGGAAAAAAAAGAAACCTGTAGACCACAAAATAGTGCCAGGCAGGACTGCCTGGGAAGTGACCCAGGAAACCAAACACCTTCCACTTGGGGCCTTAGAGTCCGTATCTTGCAAGGAAGCGTCAAACTGTGTTACTTCCATGTGCTCTTTAGGCCAAAGGTTTTTACTTTTTTGCGTATACACTCAGGGGTGTGCCTGTACCCTTTATAGAATTTTAGTGGAGATTCTTTTGTACATTCAAAACTTATTTATTGAGCTCCTCCTAGGGCCTGGGCACTACTGTCAGGCCCTGAGATGCAGCAGTGAGTCACACACACAGGCAGAAGGCAGGCAATTTTCAAAAGGAATACCCATCACGTGCGCTAAGCACCATGGAAGCATAGCAGCAGGCAGGGATCAAGAGAGACTTCCTTGCACGAGAGCCATTCCAGCCTGATCTTCAAGGGCGAGGAGGAGTTTGTGACAGTCTATGTTGCCAACAGTCACTTTTACTGACACCTGTGTCTCTGCGTGGGTGAGTCAGGAAAGCTCCACACAGAAGTCAGAGGGTCAAAGTGAAACATGTATGTGAACAAGATTTGTATTTTTCTTTTTTTAAAGATTTTTATTTATTCATTTGACAGAAAGAGAGAGACAGCCAGAGAGAGAGGGAACACCAGCAGGGGGAGTGGGAGAGGAAGAAGCAGGCTCCCAGTGGAGCAGGGAGCCCAATGCAGGGCTCAATCCCAGGACCCTGGGAACATGCACTGAGCAGAAGACAGATGCTTAACGACTGAGCCACCCAGGCGCCCCAAGATTTGTATTTTTCTGAGAGAAATAATCAAATGTCTAATGCTTCTCTTGTGTCTGGGAACCCTTTCCCCAGACCATCTGTGTCTCTGCCACCAAGCCGATGGCCCTACAGGCTGAAATTCCTCTTCCCAAAGTCAGCCTGGACCCTTTCACATTTCTGTGCTTTGGTACAATCTGTTTCTACTTGCTGGGATGCCGTTCCCAACCAATTCCTAACAGTGAATTGGCCCTCAGATTTCAAAGAGTAAATCTACTCTGAGCAACCTTCCCTGATGGCACGGAGTCCCTCCTTGCTCGACTTCCCAGCATCCTGAGCATTTCTCTACTAGAGGGCCTGGTATGGCCACTGCTCATTTGCTTTGTCTCCTGCGCAAGATAGAAGGCAGCAGATAATGCAGAATGAATGAATGAATGAATGAGTCAATCCATACAATGCCTTTATCCTCTTACTCTGCTGATTTGTATGGCTGTGGTAATTCCTTTCTAGGAGGGAAAACAGTAGCCTAAATCCTTTAGTCAGGGGTTTAATGTGCTCCAACAGATAAACGGCATTGATGCCTTTAGAGAAACCAACACTCTGGTTGATACGATAAAAGTAAGAGGAGGGATTCTACCCGGCTTTGCAACCTGTGTTCTTTTCTTCAGAGTTTTCCAAACACTCTGGCTGTAAAGGAATGCAAATTATGCTATGAAATAATTCATTTTCTAAAGGCTTCAGATAGAAATGGTTAGGCTGCAGCTAGGAGAAAACTAGCCTCTTACAAACAAGAACTGATATCCAAAGGCCGAAAGCAGAATTTTCTTTTTTTTTTTTATTTTTTATTATATTATGTTAGTCACCATACAGTACATCCCCGGTTTCCGATGTAAAGTTCGATGATTCATTAGCTGCGTATAGCACCCAGTGCATCATGCAATACGTGCCCTCCTTACTACCCATCACCGGTCTATCGTATTCCCCCACCCCCCTCCCCTCTGAGCCCCCAGTTTGTTTCTCAGAGTCCATAGTCTCTCATGTTTCATTCCCCCTTCTGATTACCCCCCCTTTCTTTTATCCCTTTCTTCCCCTACCAATCATCCTAGTTCTTATGTTCCATAGATGAGAGAAATCATATGATAGTTGTCTTTCTCTGCTTGACTTATTTCACTTAGCATTATCTCCTCCAGTGCCGTCCATGTTGCAGCAAATGTTGAGAATTCGTTCTTTCTGATAGCTCGAATAACGAGACTGAAGAAAGAGAAATTAGGGAATCCATCCCATTTACAATGGCACCAAAAACCATACGTTACCTTGGAATTAACTTAACCAGAGACGTAAAGGACCTATATTCTAGAAACTATAAATCACTCTTGAAAGACATTGAGGAAGACATAAAAAGATGGAAAAATATTCCATGCTCATGGATCGGAAGAATTAACATAGTTAAAATGTCCATGCTACCCAGAGCAATCTATACTTTCAATGCTATCCCGGTCAAAATACGGAGGACATTTTTCAAAGAACTGGAACAAATAGTCCTTAAATTTGTATGGAAACAGAAAAGGCCCCGAATCTTCAAGGAACTGTTGAAAAGGAAAAACAAAGCTGGGGGCATCACGTTGCCAGATTTCGAGCTGTACTATAAAGCTGTGATCACCAAGACAGCATGGTACTGGCACAGAAACAGACACATGGACCAATGGAACAGAATAGAGAACCCAGAAATGGACCCTCGGCTCTTTGGGCAACTCATCTTTGATAAAGCAGGAAAAAACTTCCGGTGGAAAAAAGACAGTCTCTTCAATAAATGGTGCTGGGAAAATTGGACAGCTACATGCAAAAGAATGAAACTTGACCACTCTCTCACACCATACACGGAAGTGGAATTTTCAATGAAAAGCCTGTCAGGGATTCAAGATTAATTAAGAATAGAAAGAAGTAGGGGTGCCTGGCTGGCTCGGTCAGTGGAGCGTGCAACTCTTGATCTTGGGGTTGTGAGTTCGAGCCCCACTTTGGGTGGGGAGATTAAAATAAAATCTCTAAAACAATCAAACAGAATACACAAAAGTAGAAGACTATCGTTCCTCGTCTGCCTATAGCATCATCACACGCTACTAATAAAGGAGCCATTTTGACTGATATTTCCTTGTTTTAGCTTTGGCTATGATTTTTTTTTTTAATTGTCAAGCTACATGGTGCATGCTTCCAATAACACAGTCTGATTGTCAGCTTATACCTACTGGTTCCTTAGTGCGAATGTAATTGTAATGGATACTGCAGACCTAGGGATTTAAAGAAAAGGGAACAATAATCACCACATTCATTGAAAGGCACAGGCACAGGAAGTCTGGGTTATGTTTCAAAATACTTTTAAAAACATTCGCCAACGTCCTTTTTGTTTGTTTCATTTTTAAACCAATGGATATTTCAAGTAAAATAGAGTCCATATGTTGCTGATACATCTTAAATTAACACATCAAAACATTGTTTTGCAAGAAGCCAAGAAGCACTTGCCTTCTAAAAGAAATCCTGAAGTGGGGGTACATGGGGGAAGGGGTTAATGGAAATTAGAAAACGTATGTCTTCCACCTCCCCATCCCTGCCTGCAGAGCAGCATGAGGGCTCCTGTTTGGTTAGCCATTCGCTGTCCAGAGGATGAAAGTCATATACCAAGTCTAGAACTTGAAGGCATGCGGAGATCAGCTAGTCCAATCTTCTGAGAGTCCAACATGTTAGAGATGAAGCCGCAGAGAGGAAACGGCTGACTAGGGGCCATACAGCAATTAGAAACAGGCAAATCACAAAAGGATATTGACAAGGGTATATTTACAAGAGCAATAATCCCCTGACAGGTCCCACTAGGTAAGGAAAGCAGGGAGCCAGGCACAAAGGTCACCACCTACCATGCCATGGTAGAGACACCTTGAGAAATTCCAGCCTATTCTTTATTTCCTTAGCCACAGTCCTACATATGAAGGGATCCTGAATCTTCACTGAATCCTCCCTTCACTGGTGAGGGGCATGCCTACTTCATGGATAAGAAATAAGAGAGAGATCATGACAACCAGAGGGGTATAAAGGGAAGCAAGGTCAGCTTAAAAACCTGACGGTCAGCTTAAAAACCTGACAGCCAGCTGCAGAGGCCCCGCTCACCATGCCTTCCCTGTTTGGAACTGACACAGAACAAAACAAAACAAAACAAAGACAAAAACAAAACAAAACACTAATGTGATGTTTCCATACAACAATGCTATCATAAATATTCGAAGGCCCTTAGAACATCAGCATGTGTCGTGTTTCCATTTTGGGCATTGTCACCTTGAAAAGGGTCAGCATAAGCCAGTAGAAAGGCACTGAGAGTTGAAAATTTCAATCGTGCATACTATGTAATGACATGGGAAAATGCTCACGACATAAAATTAAGAGGAGTAAAACAAGGTGCAAAGCTCTGACTGTCATGATGATCTGAATTCTCGTCATCGATGTGCACATACACACATACGTAAACCAACAGAGCTGATATTTCTGGGTGATGATATTATGCCTTATGACTTTGTTTTCTTCTTTATACTTTTACATACATGCACAATTTTTAACATTATACGATAATAAAATTTGATCATGAAAGACAGACCACACACTTGGTTATTAGGTTTGAGCCCCAGCCCTGCCACTTACTGGCAGGGTGCTCCGAGCCCCAAATTAATTATCCTTATAGGGGTTCCTCCTGCACACAGCTGTTTTGAGCACTGAAAGCCAGGAGGTAAAAGGCAGAAATTTAAACAGTGTAAGGTAATCTTCTTGGGTTCTTAGCACAATGACTTACTCCTTTCTTTGGACACTTAAGATGAGAACAATCAGGAACAGGACTTCTTAGGCTGTTTCTAGTACAGTGAAAAGAATAATAATATAAGCACACATTTACATGTTTCTTTCCATGTATTTCTTTTTTAAAAGATTTATTTATTTATTTGAGAGAGAGAGAGAGTGCTCATGAGCACGAGTGGGGGAGGGGCAGAGGGAGAAGCAGACTCCCCACTGTGCAGGGAGCCTGACACAAGGGACTTTATCCCAGGACCCTGAGGTCATGACCGGAGCCAAGTCAGACGCTTAACCGACTGAGCTACCCAGGTGCCCCTCTATATAATTTCTTATACATGCATTTATTTATGCTTCTAACCCCTCTTTTAAAAGCCATTCAAAGAAATCCACTCTGTGGTTGGCAGTTTTTCCCACTGTTTGCCAGTTTGCCACACCCCATAATCATGTAGGTATCTATTTATGACAGAAACCACTAAAGACTTAGTTTTTATTCAAATAACTAGTAGACCTTACTATGATCCTGAAACAGAGTCCTTTTTATAGATCACATTAGAGCTCTGGTCTTTTCTATTCCATGTACGTCCTCAATGTTTGGGTGAGCAGTCACGGTTAAGAGAATAAAGAATTCAGGGCCCTCCAGTAAAATGAAAAGAGTAGAAAGGTGTGGAAAATATGAGATTCATCCTGTACACCCATGATCCCCCCCGCCCTCCATCATATAGACACATACACACACTGACAAATATACCAAATATACCCACTGCTCGCCCAGAATTCAAAGGTTCATTACCAAATAGTTAGTTTTTATTGTTTAGCAAGACACGAAGAACAAAATATCCATACACAGGAAGAGTATTTGTGTGTCTTGCTATATTTAAACACTTGCAACAACTGCTATTCTCGGATTCATTAAAAAAACATATAAACTTAGATCAGTAAAATCTTCACTTTCATCTATTGTTACTATTGAAGGACACCAAATGCCTTCCATTATTCAAAATGGAGTAATACATGCTTGAGAAATACTGTTACTCATTGAAAAACACCTCATTCTCACAATAGTTGATTAATTTAGATCATCATAATACCATGCCATTATATCTCTGGTCCATAAGGCAGTAGTATCACAAAAGCTTTATGGGAAAAATCAACTATAAACTGAAAAGAAAATGAAAATTTTAAGGCTAAATTAGAGAAAGTGAATGTTAGGGCAGAAGGAGGCAGCTAGAAATAAAGTTGTAAACAAATGAACAGTGTATGATTTACCTCTGCCAATAAACACAAAATAGGAGCAAATCAACAAAAAGAAGAGAAAAGCAACAGTATAAAAAGAAGTAAATTTTGGAAAATCAAGACAATATAGGCTAGAACAGAATCCAAATAAAATTTCTGAAGCGAAGAGAATTAGTCTAGAGAACTTACAGACTTCTTGAGTGCTGGCAGGAAGATGGAGTGATACAAGTTCATGAAGGAAATGGGAAGTCCGGAACAGAGAATATGAACCATTAGTATGTAGTGTGAAAATTAATAAAAGGAAACCTCATTCAAAATGGAGTCAGAAGGCCAGTGGGGGGATCTCTCAGGTCGAAAATGGCAGACCAAACACGAAAAGCCCTACCTTGCAAGTCTATACTACTTTAGATACTACTTGACTACTCCAGCAGGAGGAAGATTTTTCCCTTGCCCAACAACACCCCGGCCAGTGAGAGACTGTCACAACTCAGCCAATGAGAAGCCACTATACTACCAGCTTCCAGTTTACTTCAATGGACTATTTGCTTATCATAGCCCCTCACAACTCTCCTTCTACTCCATCAAAGAGCTTTCTTCTCCTTCGTTCTCAGAACTTGCCCATGGTTTTGCCATAGCTTACATTTCCCAAATTGCAATTATCTGCTATTCCCGTATAAACCCATTTTTGCTGGCAAAATAACAGACATATTTATTTATTTACTTATTTATCTATTTATGAGGGGGGAGGGGCAGAGGGAGAGAGATTATCTTAAGCAGGCTCCATGCCCAGCGTGGAGCTAGACACAGGGCTTGATCTCAAGACCCTGAGATCACAACCTGAACCGAAATCAAGAGTCAGATGCTTAACCAGCTGAGCCACCCAGGTGCCCTCAGGCAGTTCTATTTTGAAGATTAACATTATGATCCAATCATCCCATTCACGTGGTAAAATCATACTCAAAACACATTTTACAACAAACAGAATTCTTAATTTCCCTACCTGCAAAGTAGATGCAAGTTCACCAAGCACACGATGTTAGAGTTTTAGGAACCTTACAGATAATTTAAGTTCCATTTTTACTTTAAAGACAGAAAAAACAGATGTCCAATGCATTCTGACTCTGATGCAGTAACCCCACTATCACATGCTATAGGTCTCAGCAAACTGAAATTGAAAAGCTTACATCAACTTTAGAGCTTTTAATTATACTTTTTAAATTCAAAACTGATCATTTCTAGCACTTTCTACAGACTCATACAAAACGGAATTCTTAAACCAAGAGTTTTACTTTCTCCTTCCCCATTATAAAAATGTTAAGTCCAAGTTTTGAGGGGACATGGTGAATCAAGCACAATTTGTATCCAGAAACTAATATAGATTTGTTGCAGAAAGCTGTCTAGTAAACATTGCTGAACAATAATTTGTATTTTAACCTGTAAAAGACTTGAAACAGAAGTCTTAAAGTCAATAGAGTGAAACATACAAGGCTGCCATCTTAATTTTAACTCATGTGCACCCACAGAAATTTATTTGCACTGCTCAACCAAAGAGACTCAGAAGACTTGCATTTCTTTCTTTAAATAAGCAGGAAAAAGGTGAATGTACTGGAAAAGCAAATTTTAATATTCTAATATGTATCTGTTGACCTGTTTAAAAATTATAAACTATATGGTAGAGCTACTCTTCAGCCATGTTCCACCTCCAATGCAGTCTTTAATGTGCCCTAACAAAATGCAGGCTTCTGGTCCCACACCACTGTCCTTACATAAGATGATGCCTTGCGAGAATATTTAATAGTGTTACTGAGAACGGTACTACTGTTGGACGTGAGGCCATCATGTGGAGATAGCTGAGGAGGTTCTGATCTTCTTCCATTTAGATTACAGACCATATACAGGTAGCTACGTAACTGGCTAGTTTTTTCCTCCCCAAATAATTAGCATTTGGTTGGGCCCACTGTGAAATGGAGACAGTTTCCTGTACTTGGTAAGACTGAAAGCCACAATTTCCAAGCATTAATGATATATGCTGGTGAGTTGTGTACCTACGGATATGTTGAACCCTAGAGGCAGAAAAACACAAATCATGGAGTTTAGGGAAATGTGGCTTTTGCTTTAATAAAATGAAAGTTTTGCTCACCAGCTGTGTCTTAATTTTTTCCTTTTCATAAAGATCACTTTAGAGATCTTCCACGTCAGGGCTCATAGAGAAGCCTACTGCACCTCGCCTCCAGAGTACTAGCAGAGTTACACAGGAAGAATTAGGTTCATTCTGAAATGTATCAAGTAGATGAATGAACACACACAAGACAGAAAATTATACTAGGCTTAAGAGACACAATGGTTTATGGCCAAAAAAAAAAAATCCCACATTATTTAGTACCTAAGCTGACAGTGCTGGAGATATGAGTGTCACAGATATTTTAATGACTAAACGCATGACAACATCCCTTATCTATAATCAAATGTCCTTAAGAGATAACCTAAAATCTGTGGGTAATATGTTGCATGAGTGGCCAAAATAAACTAATATTTGATTACTTTATTCTCACCAGTTCATCGATGGGAAAAAATAGTTAACCCCACGTCCAGCTAAAGCCTTGCAGGGAAAAGAATAATTATTATAATTGAGGTCAACCACAGCCATTGATGGGAAGTTAACTGCATCTCTAAATCAGAGTCAGTGATAACCTCTTGACCAAAGATCAAATCACTTCTAATCTAGTGCTATTTATAAATACAAGGAAAAAGGAAGCCACAAACATGTCATTCAGTATTGTTTGAATATGAGTGGGCTGCTCGGTTATTGGATTCTTCCTGCCTCTATTGACAGGTAATTAATGTGGACAATCATAGACATTCCCCTTCCATATGAGAATAGACAGATGGTGACTTACCCCAAATCACAGTAATAAAGCCATCAGCAGAATTTCCAATGCTTTTTAAACTCTTCCTTTCTAAAAATAAACAGGGCTCTCCGTCTCATTCAAAAGTAAACGCCCTGTCCCAAATGCTTCCTTTCCTCTGTTACTTCTAAGACAAGGTAAAGGTTGCACACTAAAGGAAAATGCTTCTTCTGAGATGCTTGGGAGTGTGGTATAAAAGTGAGTCAGTGGTCTTGTATCAAGTCAGGGCCGGCCCCACCATCCTGAAGGCTAAATCTTCCCATTCCTATTAAAACAATCCATTCAGATGGATTCAAATGTTGCCCCCTCGGATGCAGTTCTTTGGGGCCGGTCCTTCACCAAAACCAGCTAGGAAAGGACACGTAGCTCAGCTCTACACCGTCAAGTCCCGAGGAGTGCACACATGAAAAGGAACACTCTAGAAGCTGGTCTAAGGCACCTGGAGCAGCACAGAGGTGAATCCTTCAGAAATGTGAACATTACTAAAAGGAAACCTCATTTCAAATGAGTCAGGAAGCTGAAAGGGGAAAGCTCTCATGCCCTATGGACTGCAGACCCCACCAGAAAAAGACGTACCTTGCATATCCACTACTTTATGACCCCAGCAGGAGGAAAGAAGATTTTCTCCTTGCCTGGCAACAGCCCAGCTGATGAGAGACTGTCAAAGCTCAGCCAGTTCCAGAAGCCACTACACTTCAAAGTCCCAGTTTACTCCTATGGGCTTCTCCTTTGTCACAGCCCCTCCCAACTCCCTCTCTCCTCTGTAAAGGAGGCTTCCTCTCCTTTGTTCTCCAGATTTGCCTATGGTTTTGCTGTAGCTTGTGTGTCCTGAATTGCAATTCTTTGCCATTCCCGAATAAACACACTTTTGCTGGTAAAATAACTGACAGTTTTAAGGTTAACAGGGTCTAAGGCTAAGGTTAAGGTTAAGGGGGGAGGAAGAGGAGCATCAGGGGGATTTAGGCCACTTAAGGAACTGGGTGCCGTTCAGTGGCATTGAAGTGGCTGTCTCACTGAAATGACGTGTCAGCACGGGCTGATCGCCGAGAGTGGCCTCTGGGATCTTGCCCATATGTGTGGTTAGAGCCCTCTCGGTTGCTAAACTTCTCATCCAGGAGTAAGGTGCTTCCATATCACATGGGTTGTTAATGGCTGAAACGAAGCTTCTCTCTTCCACAGCTTGGCTTCCTGAGGCCACAACACCATTAGAAAGGCACATGTCCCAGCAACGGGGAGCTCAGCTGTCACTTACCTGCATTTCCTGGTAAACTGGTTTTAAGCCCTGGAAATAGTTTCACTATTTGTTTGCTGGTGGTAGAGCTGACATGGGTTGTTGGCTTTTGGTGTTTTTATTTTGTGTTTTGTTTTGTTTTGTTTTAAACACTGCTAATCCTGGCTAACCAACACTGGACGTTTTGAAAAATGTAATTGTCAACGCATCACAACAGTCGTGTATCTCAGGAATGTGCATTTGTGCCTCGTGTGTGTTGTGGGGGGGCATAGGCTGGCTTCCTGAAAGAAAATGTCATCTAAATCTTCCCTTAATTCAGCCAATTTATTTCCTTAACACTCTTCAATAGCCTGAGGTCAGTTAGCAAAAGCATTTGTTTTTTCCCTTAAAGTTGCCATCATGATTTTGAAAACTAAAAAAGTGTCATTCAGTCACCGGGCTCTGGGGCCACAGGCAAAGGACTCTGACAGACTCTGAGACAACCACTGAACTTCACTGTCACCCATAGACAGGCAAACTCTAGGAGTCTGGAGCATCCATTGAGATAGTGGAAGGGAGCCTCCAATCTGTGTAGAAAACCCTAGAAAGGCCCTCCAGACAACTCTGGATCTTGCATTTGTTTTACAAAATGAAGTTCTGTGAATTAAATGAAGATGAATCAGAGAGGATTTGCAAATGAAAGGGAAACCATCAGGGATTATTGCTTAACGAAATGGTGTCACCCTTTTATTACTCCAGAATGTTTCCTCATATTTAAAATATTTAGTATTTGGGGATGTTGACTTTTCAGAAGATTTCGAAACACATTAGCAGAAGTATTAGAAATGTTATTAATGATCATTTCATGTCAAGAATATGCTAGCCCTCACAGAAATGCATAGAGCATTCCTATGGGGCCATTACCACTGGTGGCAAGAATTATTATCCCTATTCTACAGCTGGAGAAAAGGAAACCTAGAGATACCAAGCAATTTGCCCAAACTAAACAATGGCTGTGACAAAGGCAAAGCAAAGTGGGGAGTTGAGACAATTATCTGGCCAAGTCAAGCCAATAAAAACAAGTGATTGAGAGTTAAGTGCCTCCATCCGCCCACACCCCCACCCCCAGATTGGCCAGATCACACTCTGTATTGATTAAATTCACTGGCTAATTGTTTTAATGCCCTCTCTCAAGCCTTCATCAACCCTCCCCTGAACTACTGCAATGGCTCCTAACAGGTCAGCCTCCCCGTCCGGTCTCCTGCCCCTCCAATCCTTTCTCCACCAGAATTAAAAGGAAGCCTGAGTATGTTAAGTCCCTTTCTCACAAAACCTCTATAGAAAAGAGAATAACCTCTGTGCTATGACATTTAGACCTTCCATTATCTGCTCCCTCCCGCCTCATCCCCTTCTAGTCTCCCTTAGTGCCCTTCCGCTCCTTTGTGCCTCTGTGATCGTTTGTTCCATGAGAAATGGCCTTTCTCCTTAGTCCACTTACAATAACGTTCTCGTCCTTCAAGGCTTAGCTCAAATGGCCCCTCTTCGCTCATGCTCTCCTTTGGTCCCTTTAGTCAGAATGTACACCAGGCTCTGGGCTTGCTCAAGACACCCCTTAAACCTCGATTTTACACCCACATCAGTCTCGCTTTGTTTACATTTCTGTTTTCACCCCACTTCTGATCCACCCCACGGGCCTGTAAATTCCTGGTAGGCAAAGACAGTGTCTAATTCAGCTGAGCATTTCATACACATCCCGGTGGCTAGGATGGAGCCTAGAACCCAGGAAACACACCGGAAGAGGTATCCCCAATAATGAAACACAACACCAAGTATACCCGGGGTAACCCAAACCTTCCCGAGTCATCAGATCCCACTTCCTTCTAAAAGCTTAAAACTGCTCAATGGCTGAAATCTGTATTTATTTTGTCAGTCTTAGCTCAAAGGAAAAACATGCTCCAAGTTATATATTGAATTTTATATTTGCCCATTCCCTAAATCATTGATTTATTCAACTAGTGGATATTTTTCCCATTTATCAGATTTCTAGACCTGCATGGAACTAGGGCTTCAAGGCACGTTGGAATAAAGTGCTTATACGTTACTGTCAAAAAGGATTTCACAATTGAATCTGCATTTGTAAGCACACTATTAAAATACGGTTTAACATGACCAGAACATTTTCAAACAGCTGGCATATTCATCTGAAAAAATAATTAGTTTTCAATAAAAGTTGCTTTTTATTACTCAGGAAAAGTTCTCTGGTGACTTTTAAGGATCTGCCAAGTGGAATTTCAAAATGAAAATAGAGTATCCCTGCTGGCCAGTGGCCAAGTGGAATGAAACGCAAACACACTCATTTGTGCCAAGTCCTAGCCGAGTTGCACCGAGGCAAAGTGGGTAAGTGCCCGCCTGGGTTTCATGTTACATAAACCCGCCCATCGTCCTCTCCAGCTCCGCAGAAAACTATCCACTTGGGGCCTATGGCCTATGGATTGCGCCAGCTTTACGCCTTCTCTTCTTGCCGGCAGGAAATGAAAATGGGTTCAGGAGCCGGCAGAGATTGCTTTAGCGAGCAGCCAGGCCCGGGGAAGGCGAAAGCCTGGAGACTGGCCGTGCAGTGGTCTACAACCATGGCCAGTAAGCCTGGTGGGGCCGCGAGGGCAGCTCTGTGCCAAAGGACACCTGCATGCAGCTTCCCTCCTCAGCTCGCTCCGCACAAACCGCTGAGACAGGGAGCCGCAGCAGCAGGTCTGCCTTGTAAGGCCAGCAACCCCCGGAGCCTTGCGGGTGATCGCCTCTGTTGGCAAGAGTGTTCACCTACCAAAAGCTTCTCCAGCCCCCGTGACACCCAGAGGTTACGCCGTATAACATTTGGTTAAGGCTTTGCAGGTTTGTGTCTCCCGACGTCTTCCCTGGTCCGACAGCCCTTCTGCGGCCCTCATCTGCCCAACACATCAAGGCCGTCACCTGCCTAAAACACACAAAGTGCAACCTCTTTCTGTAGGGACTCTGGGAATCCTTGAACGGAAAAAGTAAGGAATGTTTGCGAGAGAAACATCAGCCTTGAGGCATGAGGACACTACAGAGAATGTTTTCTTTACTGTAAGCCACTTCTTGCCAAAGCCAGGTGAGGCCCGACGGTTCCAAAGGCTTATCTGGGACCTCTGATCTGATTCCCAGGTGCTTAGAGGGTCATTTTTATAGGGCCATTTGTCTACTTATATATTTCTACTGTTAAATGGATCCTGAAATCTGCGAAACATTCGTGTTTGAAGTTGAGGGCAAAATAGCTCAATTCCTATAGGTCACATTTAATAAATTGAGAACAAAATGCTTCCTTCTCTATCTCAATTTACAAACTATTAGCAGTTAGGTAATTCCAGCCCGATAATTCCACGGAGAAAGAAGCAGATCTCCATGTTATTAGGCTTAAATTGGGTCAATCAGTAGATCATTACTAATTTTAAATAAATAAGTAAATAGATAAGCAAACATCTAAATTTGACTGTAAAGTATGACTCCTACCTTTTAGACCCACCAGCTCCTCGTGCAGTGGAAGGAGGCCAGTCACACCGGGGGCTCTGTCAGCCTGTAGAGCCTGGGGTGCCTCATAACTGTAAACTCTATCTGCGGGGATCATACTTCATGTGTGTGCCCTATCACGACAGCACCTCAGCCCTGGAAGGTTTTCAGGTCAGCTCCAACTTGCTGCCAGAGTGGCCTGATGCCCCAGGCCAGGTTAAAAAGGTTTATAGGGAAACACGAGAAGGAAGCTACCTGGCTCTCTAAGACAAGCTGTGGTGACTCCCTTCACTGATGGGGACCTTTCCCTAAGTGTAAGGCTATTTTACCTGCCTGGGGCACTGACGACCCTCAGATTCTGGGAATCTGAAAATTTGGTAGTTGCTAGGCTGAGTGGGCCTATGTGACCAGACGCCAGTAAAAATTTTGGACACAAAGTCTCAAATGGGATACTCTGGGCAGAAACATCTCACACATGTTGCTACATTTCTGCTACTGAGGATAGAGCATTCAGTGTGGCCCCTGATGGGAGGGAGAGAGCATTAGAAGTCTGTATGTGAGTTCCTCCAGACTCTTCCTGATGGACCTTCTTCCTTACTGATCCGGCTATATATCTTTGCTGTTGTCTCTATAATAAATCTGAGCCATGATTAAGACTGTACATTCAGTCCTATGGGGCCTTCTAGCAAATCAATGAACCCTGAGTAATCTTGAGAACCCCTGAAACAATCACCACTTGGCCATTACTGAGGACAACTGGACTGTCACCCTTCAGATACTATATTAATTTCACATAAAAGCCCCCCAAAAATACACTTGCTCAACACAGTCTAGGGGATACCCTTGGCCACCTTGAAAAGTCAGAAAGGAAAACCAAAATGACCCAGATATTCTGTTCACAAAGGCAACGATATTCCAAGTAAAGTAAGTCTGAGTTGCTTAAGTTCTTATAACTAATTGTCTTTAGGGAAAAATCAATTAGAGATCACAAATGTCTAGACTAATTCCATTAAATATCACAAAGAGAGAGAAATGTGGAAGTGCAATCAATGGTAATTTGTGTTGAATCAGAAAAAAATGTACAAAAGAACAAAGTAGGAAAGGGAGAAACGTACTGAAAGTTTACCAAAGATGAGCATAATGTCAGAAAAGTGAAATGGTCTAAAGGTACCAGCCACCTCTTGGTGAGCCAAGTTTCCTTAGGACCAAAGCTCCATCTCTACTTGCCCGCAGACTTGGAGGGAATTCTAAGACACTGTGTTAAGTCTTTGAGGATTTCCCAGAGGTCACCGAAGCCTGATTTTGTTTCATGTTTCATCAAAGGGGGGAGACTCTTCTAATGCAATAGACAATATTCCAGACCCGGGATCTGTACTCCCAAATCCTGAGAAGAGGACCCCAGCAGACACCCAGTATACCACTACCTCCAGGGGAACCACACTGCATGGAGGACCACATCCAGGTGGACAGGGCTGAGGTGTGTGGGGGTGAAGTCTAGGCCATGGGGGTGTGACACTGCCCCTGGCCTCCCTGGCCTCCCTGGGCAGGGTTGGGGGAGCTTCACAGCCACCTTTCCCACTCCTCACTCTGCATCTATGGGGCTCCCAAGGGACGACAGAACTACGGATAAGTGTGGCTGGAGGAGCTCCATTCAGGTATTCCAGAAGAATCCAATGCCCCTCCAAGGCTCAGCAACTGGAATAGGCTGGCATTTCCTCTTGACTCGAGCTATTGGGTGCCAGCTGTCCCTATTACCTTACTTGCCTCAGGAAAACCCACCCCAGTGCCTAACTATAATCTAAGGCCAGAACCGTTAAGATTTAGCAGTGATCTGCTGGAGAGAAAATGTGGTACCAATAATAGTAAAACTGTAAATGATGTATTCATTAGCACCACTGCTGTCGCCTCCCTGCCTCATTGCTATTCCACTCCTGCTTCCCAGCACCACATCAGCATCATTACTGCTCCTGCCGACAGCAATCGAGCCCTTCACTCTTCAACTACGTGGCATGGAAACCCATAGTCCTCTTTTCTGTTCTTGGCCATACTTATTCTTAAGATTTGGAGAATTGTACACTCAAATCCAGGTGGCATCGCCCAGTAATTTCAAACCCTCGAGGAAGCCATGCAGTTTCTCTGTTGCAGAGTCCCTTCGTTTTCAAGTGGGGTAATAATATCTCGCAGGTGAGGTTGTTGGGAAGATTAAGAATAATGTAGGTAGGGGCGCCTGGGTGGCTCAGTCGTTAAGCGTCTGCCTTCAGCTCAGGGCATGATCTCAGAGTCCTGGGATTGAGCCCCACATCAGGCTCCTCCACTGGGAGCCTGCTTCTTCCCCTCCCACTCCCCCTGCCTGTGTTCCCTCTCTCGCTGGCTGGCTCTCTCTCTGTCAAATAAATAAATAAAATCTAAAAAAATAAATAAATAACATAGGTAAAGTGCATCAGGAGCTCTCAACCAATGAGAGTGGCTGCCTTAGACCATGGGCTCATTCGTTACCATGATCGAAACATGGCGAGAGCCCGGCTCTAACTCTGCCCCAGGACAGAGGCACAGAAATGCTTTTAGCCAGGGCCCACCTCATCAACCAGTGCGCTAGATGCTGCTGTGTCCAAGCCCACAGAAAGGACAAGGAGGCGGGATATCTTCATTTGCCTTTGTCTGTATTCCAGGATGATTTACAGTGAGTCTTCTGTTTGCTGGGAATGGGGTGGGAAGAAGTGGCCAAACTTGGGAGTGACTTGCCCCACCCTTCTGGGGTGTATGCTCAGCAATTAGCATGGCTGTGTCATTAACACAAGGCACACTGTCCCCTCCCTGGGCTCAACACCACCACCGCCCCCCCACCACCATCACCAGAAAAGGTCTTCACACCTGAATACAATTTTGGTTACGGAACAATAAAGGACAGGTGACAGGCCCAGCTGGAAGGCCTCTTTTTCATTTTCCTGTGGCCACAAATCAGACATCTTGGGCTCACAGCAGGACAGGCTCCACTGGCGGTAATTGGCACCATCTGTAGCTGTCAGAGTACTGGCTGGCATTCCGGCATTCCATCTTTCCAGTCAAGGCATTCATCACTCGGCCAAAACTCAGCCAGCTGACACTGAAAGATTAACTTGCATTGATTTGCTTGGCTAAACTCGCCCGAGCTTCAGTTGGTACCAAGCGTTCCTGTTTAATAGCCATCCCCATCACGAGATGTTTACAAGGTGATTGTCTACTGAAGTTTTTTCCTCACTCCCCATCTTCTGCCTAATGTTCTCTCAATAATTAGACTTTGGGAAATGGTGGATTAAGACAGAGAAAAGTGAGTGCTACATATGGTCCCTGCCAAATGACGGGGCCCGTGGGCTGTATAATTAGAAAGTTTCTCCCCTTATCTCTCAGTTGCATTAAATTCCTCTTTGGTTACAGTTTTTGTAAGGGTGTAGAGAGGATATTTCTACCTGTATTATTGCCAGAAGACATTAGCAGGTCAGTCATCTCGGGGGTAACTCCCAGGCCGTGACGTTGGCCTCCCTCTGCCCTTCCAGTCTCCAGGCCCAGCATTAGGCATGGGGGCTATGGAGGCATGAGCCACGGGCCCTTCTCAAGCACTCGCTGTTCGGTGGAGTGGAAAGCCAAGGTCATCAGTGCTTGTGGTATACTGTGCCATGAGACCGGGCTCAGAAGAGACAACAGCTCTATACTCGGGAAGCATGAGAAGAAGGAGCACCTGTCGAAAACCAGAAAGGGGATCAGGAAAGGCTTCCTGGAGGAGATGATACTTGAGTGTTGAAGGCTGAAAAGGAACTAAGAAGTCCATGAACAGGTTGAAAGGAAGAAGGCGCTCCTCAGGGTAATGGGATGTAAAGAAGGCACGGCACATGACACCGTGTGGGGTAGTTGAGGTGCTCCCGGTGGGGGTTCAGTGTGATGGGAATACAGAGTCCTTACAGGGAAATGGAGTCCAGTCACGGAGCGGTAGGTACACTCGGCCTCTGCGCTAAAGCAAGGAGTCTGACTTTCATCACGCCAGTGATGGAGAGCCACTGAAGGGGTTTCCAACAGGAGCTTGGGGTGATGAGACCTGCAGCCGTATGTTAGATTGACTAGGCAGAAGACCTGGGGGCAGGGGAGCAAGTCAGGAAGAAACATAGCCATGTTCCAGGCGGTAAGTGTATAGGGAGAGGTCAGCTTGACAGCCTGCCATGAGTGAACAAAGAGGGGCACATGGAGGAGGGAAGAGGGAGGAAGTCTAGGACGTCTTGCAGGTTTGCTTCTTGTGAGACCGAGTGGAGGCAAGAGCCAGTCCTCAAGTTGGGCAACAAGGCCAAATGGGCCGTTGTGATTCCAAACATCAGGTCTGTTCATATGTGACATGGCCCACCTTCCCTGCAACTCCTCCCCCATGTTCATGGGGAAATGTCCACTCGGACAAGCACAACGGAGTGTTATTTCCTGAACAAAATCGTGCTTTTTTTCTCCAGAACCTCAAGTCACGTGATGTCCCTCACTTATAAGCCCTCCTTCCCTCTGCCCCTCCTGCCTGTCTTTCCAAATTAAGACCAGCACCCAGCACGGAGCAGAACCTTAGTACATACCTGCTGTTACAGGCTGAGCTACGTCCTCCCAAAAAGATACGTTGAACCCTTGCCCCCCAGTACCTGTGAACATGACGGACCTTGTTTGGGAACGGGGCGTTTCAGATGTAATTCGTGAGGTTAAGTGACATCATACTACAGGAAGGTGGGCCTTTAATCCAAAGTGACTGATGTCTTCGTAAGGAAGTGAGAAATCTGGACAGAGATGTGCACACGGAGCAGGCTGTGTGACGAAGGAGGTAGAGATTGAAGTGCGTGGCCAAGGAACATCTGGGGCCACCAGAAGCCGGGAGACATAGGGCAGGATCCTCCCCGGGAGGCTTTGCAGCAACTGTGGCTCCGCCATCACCTTGATCTTGGATTTCTGGCCTTCAAGACCTGTGCGATGACACATTTCTGCTCTTTACGCCACCTGGCTGGGCTGTTTTTACAGCAGCCTTGGCAAATGGATACACTTGTGAAGCGAAACAACCAGATAAAATCATGGCTCCTCCATGAAGCTTACCCTGTCTCCTCAAGCCTGAAATGACCTGTCCCTAAATGTCAGGGAACAATCATCGGCCCATAATCCTTCCCTGCCCTCCACTGCTAGCCCTGGGTGCAGGCGCCATTCTAACGAGGGGCTGACACAGACGATCCGTCTGCTCCGGACAACGATAGCTGCTCTCGTCTACTCGGTGATTCCACTGATCACCACCTGATAAGCCTTATCTCGTGTTATCCTCACAAGTGATTTTCAATGCATTTGTTTCATTTGAGCCTAACAATGATGCCACGGGGCAGGGTCTATTACCCACATTTTATAGGTGAGCAAACACTGGCCCTGAAGGACATTCCCCAATGTCACAGAGCAAATAAGTGGTAGGGCCATGTGCCCTTCACTGCCATGTTCAAGTTTCCCTTTGTCCACATGCAATATTTTTTTTTAGGCTTGTCCAATTTTGTTCAGATCCGTGCTACCTCTTACGTGTAAAAGCTTTCTTCATACTGTGGACAATCCTGCTTTGATTGGGAAATACACACTCAAAAGAAAGTTGCCCTCTATCAAGTGAGATGATTTCTCCATGTGCAGGTCTTAAGCCTGGAAGGCCAAGGGGCATCGGACATACAAACCCCGGCGATGCAGAGGGAGGGTCGGTATGGATATCAATATCAGTATCAATATACAGATATAGATATCTGTTTTTCCCTTCTGAGCATAACAGAAATCAAGTGATAAATTACAAGTCTCCATTACACTGCCACCCTCTTACTTGACAATGTAAATAAAATGTTCTTCCATGAATGAAGACGTAGGAATCAGAATAGCATGACAAATATGTTTATACAGTTATTAGCAAAATATTACTAACAGATATGCTCCCACCATCTTTTGGGGAGTAATTCATGTCTCATCTAGAACACGCGATCAGAAGTGCCAAGGAACAGCCCATGCATTGCTCCTCCCACCACCAATATGACTGCGACACTCAATGAACAGTGATGGAGCACTGGTTGCAGATACTAATTAATCCCCGGGGGCGGGGGAAACAAGAGAGAATGGACAAGATTAAATGTATGTTTATGTACGTGTATGGAGAGAGGACTGGTGGGAGGGACGGAGGGAGAGAGAGCAAGAGACAGGGGACGACGCTCACGGGTTGCTTTAAATTTTGGTTCTCAGTAACCTTCTTGTGTTAGGGTTGTGGTCTCTACGGGTTCCCTAAACACAGAGCAGGCTTTCCAGTCGAATCCATCTGACAGAACTGAACTAAACCAGCAGGATTTTTCAGTCAAACTCAGTTGTGTCAAAGCAACAAAAATAATCATGATGACCACACCCCAGCTCAGACTTGAGTTTCACAAACAAAAATAAACATCATAAACTAAACCCACAAAGCAGAAGTGCAAATATTGGTCTGAGCTGGAGGACAAAGTCTAAGGGAACAGGTTTTAAATAATTAGGGAATAATCATACATAAAGACACATACTAGGAATCTCACTTAAAAAAAAATGACGGGTCTGTATATTTTATCTTCCTAGGACCATAGCAATTAATCAAAAGTTTCCATATTTCTTCAATCCAGATATAATATGTCAACAACTGCAGTTAAATGCATCATGGAAACGGAATGCTCCTGCAGAAGGTTTCATTAAGTCTAACATGATTTACAGGGCTTAAGACACATGGCTGGGAGATTTCTGTATCACGGCAGCAAGTACTCCAGGGATGTCTTGACCCACTTGAAATTGTTTTAGCTCCACTATTACCTGGGTCACAACTGATGGCAGCATAGGTCAATTACACCACAGTCATTTAAAACCTGTTTCCATGCATCTGGTCATCCAGAGATTCACTTTGCATTTTCCTCCCCTGAAAGAGCCATTAGAATAGAACTTCTATAGCAGACTAACTCATTTACCTCGATCAGGCCCCTCCAAGACAGGCTGCTAGGAAGTATGCCCCCCCCAAGGAAGACTGCAAACATCCTTTTCCTGCATTTCTGAAGAGGCTAATTTTTCAAGCCTCTTCCTACATTCTCCTCAGCCTCCTCTATTTGAGAACTGACTACCTCACATTGATTTCGGGCCTCCGAGTCAATAACTGGGCAGACTTTGCAAGTTTATTTCTGCCAGTGGAGAGAGGGGATTGTTTAGAGGCCTGTAATTAGGCTGACTGCTAGTGGTTTGGGGATGGAATTTATTGTCGGAAATTTTGCCTGTTGGGTGGAATAGGAAGCTCTGGAAATTCTATACTGGAGGCATTTCCTGTGAAAGCTATTGCTCATTATTTAAGATCAGGGCAAACTGGGCATCCTTCAGTGCAAGGCCGCCTCCCCCACCCCAAAGGTGCTGGTCCTTGGAGATGCAGGTTTTACCACATATTCTCACCAAAGCTTACATCATATACCAAGGAAAAGAACTAAATTCGATGCTTTTTTTTTTTTAATTGACCAACATGCCACGCAAGGGTGCCTGGCTGACACTGCTCAAAAGCCTCCATGTTTCTTAGAGGAAAATGCAGGACCCTCACAAATGGCCTACTAGATACCCCGTGACCTGCCGTCTACTCAGCACAAAACCAACCTCCTGCTCCCTGGCCCACCTCCTACTTTTCTCCCTCTCGCGTGCTTTGCTCCAGCCTCAGTGGCCTGCTCTGTATTTCTCAGACACACTTTTGCATTTGCTGTCGTTCTTGTCTGGAAGGTTCTTCCCCCACAGAACTCCATGGCTCGCTCCCTCACCTCCTTCACGTCTGTTCCCAAATGTCATCTTCTCAATGGGGCCTCTCTTAACCACTTTTCTAAAAACTGAGCCCCGGTGTGTTTTCTGTTCCCCACCCCCACCCCTCTGTGGAACAGAAGGAGAATGAAGGCTGGGACTTGGCTTTATTATTACTTCCCCAGTGCCTAGAAAAGTGACAGGCTCATAGTAGGTACACAATAGACACTACTGAATGGACAGGTATGAATGTGCACTAGTTCCTCTTTCCTCAAATGAGACAAATAATTATATCTTGAATTTCTGATTCTACTCATTAAAAAAACCATACTTAATAGCCCATTTTCTTCCTTTTTTGGTTTCCTGAGCAGGGGGTTGCCCATTCCATTCTGATCATCGTTTGTCTTTCAGGGAAGGATTCCAAACCAGAGAGGCTGTCTAGACAGAGGAACATGTGCTATGTGATCTTTTAACTTCTGTGTTGTCCTTGTCCCTAGGAAACATGGTCTTGCAGAAGCGTGAACTCCAGATTTTTCTTGAAAATAGGGGATTCTACTTAAAAACTGTTCAAATGAAGTATTTAGAGTGCGCTTTCAAAATCAGAGTTATTTTGGTCTACTTAATCTTTATTTTTTTTAAAGATTTTATTTATTTATTCGACAGAGATAGAGACAGCCAGTGATAGAGGGAACACAAGCAGGGGGAGTGGGAGAGGAAGAAGCAGGCTCCCAGCGGAGGAGCCTGATGTGGGGCTCGATCCCAGAACGCCGGGATCACGCCCTGAGCCGAAGGCAGATGCTTAACTGCTGTGCCACCCAGGCGCCCCTACTTAATCTTTAAATGCAATCCCATGGGTTTGGCAACAACATTCCCACATCACAAGGATTCCCGATCTTCACGATAAACACAGATTCTATTCTTCCAAATCCTAGCATTACCTCTTACTTCTGTGAGTTGAAAAGAATGAAAACTCGAATAAAATCCTGGCTGGAGTAATCCGATCGCACTCTTGTAGGTGAGGACGGAGGCAGGTGTGACCCAGTGCTTAAAACCTCTGCTTTTATTCATGTCTCTTGGCTGGACATGGGTCACGACAGAGCAGTACCACCCAGCAAGGCCCACAGACGCTCATTCTGTAGACAGGGCACGGGGTGGGGGGATGAGAGGAGAAGGGCAGGTATGAGACCGAAAGGGAGAGGGCTCTTGAACTATTGCCACCCAAGACATTCAGAAGGCAAAAGAGAGAGCATTTGTCTAGCAAGAGGCATGTGTGAAATGACACAAAGTGGGCCTAGCACACACTACCCTTTAAGCAGTGGTAGTAGCTCGGCGCAATTGATGAAGTGCTTCCATTTAAAGTTATTAATTGTGATAATGGCTTGAACTCAATAAAAGGGCTATATTGGATAAAAAGGAAAGCCGAACAATATTGTCTTCATTAGCATAAAATCTTCAAGGTTCCCCACTACACTTTCCAAGAGGAATGGAGAGATGCCTCAATTTTAACCAAATTTTTATGGTTTTACAGCAGCCGTGGTTATGCATGAATTTCAGAATACATTTACTTGAAAATTCATTATATGAAACATTTATCTCATGAATAAATTAGAGACTCTGAAATACAGTGCAATAAAACTTTTGCTGCTAGAAGAATTTTTATGGGTGAAATAATGTGAAAATTAGTAACATCAAATATGATTCCCCTTAACCCAGACTAGTCCCACACACAATTATTTTGACATGGTCTGTCATACATAATAATGTAGATTTTCAAATAATGCTACAGAAAAGACTTGTAACAATTCTTATCAGAATTTAGAAATACATGATGAATCACTGGGTATGGAAAATGGCAGTTTATCCGTTTTACAAAATGATTTTTTTTTCCCAGAGCCAAATTGGATTGAAGACTTTGTTCTCTCTTAGAAAATTTTAGACTATGATAGATGCAAGCAAGGGGAAAACTAGTCTACACGGAGCCAACGCCTTCATCCCTTGTTCACTCAGTTGCTCTTGGCAATGCAGTCTAGACTTGGTATATCAAGCATTTCCATGATTATGTTTGACTACAGCTGGCATATTTAAACACATGGTAACGTTGGTAACTTCATCAGGTATGATTCATTATTACAAAAAGAGGTTTCTAAATAATTAAACAACATATAAAAACAGCAATCAGGATGAAGAATACTAAAATTAGCCCTGTCATTATTTTCAAGATAGATAATAATTATAGGTCAGCCAGCCAATTGACCTAATACCAATGCCTCCTCCCATCTTATGAAACTGTTAAGATTTCACAGATGCACAATTGTGCAGATTGCCTCAGAGGAATATGGCACAGACCCAAAAGATAAAACCAATTGTTTAAATTGAATTGAACAAGAGAAAAATGCATGAAACAAAACCCACTTATCTATGTGGAGATAACGCACCATCCCAACACCATTTTCCAAAAATGAAGGTCTAGTTCATTTTCCAAAATGCTCTGTGTCTGTTCTGGGTAACGAAAGTTTTGGCATCAGATTGTGGCACTGGTTACACATCATTGCAAATGTATTAATGCCATGGAATTGTACATCAAAAAAAATGGCTAAAATGGTAAACCTGGTGCTCTATATGTTCCACCACAATATAAGAATTTAAATGCTATTATTATAAAGTCGTAAGAATTTAAATGTTTCCATTTGTCTATGCAGGAAGATGGAACAGAACCCTAGAAAAAATTACAAATTTTGTTCCCAGATCTATATTGCCTAGATGATGGATGGGCACCACTATCAAGGGAGGCAGAGAGGAAGGGGACAGGGAATCATCCATTTTCAAAGAGATCCATTTTATCACTGCGTATGTTTTAAGAGCCTTATTTCTCTTCAGTTCTGTTGTGCCATTTTTTCATCCAAGTCAGTGATGCAATAAAAATAACTTGATCAAGATCATCACCAGCTGAACACCTAATTTCTAATCGAGAGTCTTCCCCTTAGTAACAGTGACTGGCCTAGGCAAATTTACGTCACTTAACTGGGGCTCTATTTCTAAATCTGTTGTGTGAAGAATTCTTTCAGTTCAAATAATCTATCACCATTCCAGAGTCTCTGATCGTCACCACAATAACAATTTTCAGATTAAGTATTTATAGATCATAAATCTATTCTTCTATCAGGCTTTCACAACTTATGTTAAGATGATCATTGGCTCGTGCCCATTAAATATAGTAGAAAAGCCCTGGAGAGAGGCTTTATCTTAAAAGCAGTTCAAGTATTATAATTCCCATTTTACAGGCATGACAATTGAAGCAAGATAGGTAACGTTGCTTTCCTGGGGTCAGAGGACACACAAGCTGTGGAATGAGTTTCAGAAACCGGTACTCCTGGCCACTAGGATGTTATCCTTTCTACTATGCCACACTGCATCTGTGTGGGTGTGTGCGCGTGCACACGTGCGCATGTCTCAAACTTGGTTCCAACAGCAAAGTCACTGTAAGAAGTCATTGCTATATAACTTATACTCTAATATTTATTAGGTGATTACAATATGCCACATACTATTCAAGGGACTTTACATGATGATATAATTTTATCCTTATAGCAACCCTGTGAGATAATTGTAATTATAATCTCGCAGAGGTGTACATAGTATGCTGTGTTTTCTCCCCAAGGTCTCACATTAAAGACGCCAGTTCATACATTCAAAAAACACATTTACTAAGTGCCCATCATTTACTGAGTGCTAGCCACTGGTCTCGGTGTCAAGGACACATGAAGACATGTTTTGAAAATTGTCGTTGTATTCATTCTAACGCTATCTTTTTATTTATTTATTTGCTTACTTATTTATTTATTATGTTCAGTTAGCCAACATATATAGTACATCATTAGTTTTTGATGTGGTGTTCAACGATTCATTAGTTGTGTCTAACACCCACTGCTCTAATGCTATCTTTTCATATTCAAGTTAAGAGTAGGTCAAGAGGCAGTTAAAGGACTCCAGCACATCTGGCTAAGGCACTCAACTTATTCTAGAACTTGATTAGCCTACAATTTAACTGTAAAAGTTGACCCATGAAATCTTGGTCTGAAGTGGTCTATTTTGTATCATATTACCCTATTTCTAGACTTCTCTTTCTGACCAAAGTAGATGAAAGGCAAAGAGTTAACCTGCTGGAGATTTCTTTATTGCTTGGGCATTTCCAACTGAGTTGAGTTGATCAAAGAATATAAGAAAAAAGTTATTACTTGTAAAACTCACTTTTAGCCTCGACTACAATAGTACATGTGAGTAGTTGTCTTTAATAGAGTGACATGAGGCAATGTAAATCCTCGATTTAACTCCTTTTTATTCCATGGTATAACTTCCTAGGATGCTGCTGTAAATATCTCTGTGTCGTGGTTAAAACACACAGTTCAGCTCTAATCCATGCAAATTTACAGACAAGTTCATCTATAATATACTGAAGATTTTTTTAAAAGATCTAATTACCAGAGTGTTTTGGAACAATGAGTGAGCATGCATTAAAAAAATTGAAATATAAGAATGGTAATGACAAGGCAACAAATAAAACGATAAGTTAATGCTTAAAAGATGGGGGGAGGAGCTGCACAGTAATTCTGACAACATGGCTTATCCTTTCCATTTTATGAGTTTATTTTATACTTTCAACCACTGGAAACCTCAGTCCCCTGACACCACCACCACTAAAATTTGAGAGACCATCCTTCTTGCATCTCTTTCTATCTTAGCTGTTCTTAGAACAAATGACAGGCATTACAAAGTTCTAACGGTGACATGCATGGGATCAACAGTTAAACTGCTGCTAACATATAACACCGTACCAGAGAGCCTGGGTGGCTTGGTCAGTTGAGGGGCTGACTCTCGATTTCGGCTCAGGTCATGATCTCGGGGTCGTGAGATCGAGCCTCCCGTTGGGCTTTGAGCTGGGCCTGGAGTCTGCCTGGGATTCTCTTTCTCCCTCTCCCTCTGCCCCTCCCCCCCATAAAAAATTAAAGAAAAAAACACCGTACCATAGGGCCACAAGTCCAACTGAATATATATTGTAATGTGAAGAAACATCAGTTTTGAAACTGGAGAGATTTGGGTTCAACTCCTTTATTCTGTGCCCTTGGGCCAGATACTTGAATCCCTTAGAACTTCAGTTTCAACCTTCATAGAATTGGGATGATGACAGCTCCTGCTTCAAGGAACTGTAGAAATGAGATGAAATGCTGCATTCCAAAACCAATCACACTGTTTAGGCACATATGAAATACTCACTAAATGCAATTTCTACTCCTCTCCCCAAATGACCAAAAAGAAAAAGAAAAATCATGTAGTATTTTAAATTCTGTAACAGGATATACTCTTTATAAAGCGATAAGTCTGCCTAATTCTGGGACAAAATTTCCAAACACAGAAGTGCCAAAGAGATCCTATTTTGGATAATTAAAACAGATGAATATGTTAAAGATTACAATGCACAGATTTGAGTCTCTATAATGAGTAGATCAAACTTTAATAAAAGATATTCTTGTACAAATACAGCAAGCAGAGAATTTCAACTCCTCAAAGAGGGGTTTTGGGAAGAATGTCAGAGGTCACCTTATTATTATCCCTAGAAATGAGAATTAAATTGTCTCTCTGTATATTCATATTGCTTTTTGAGATTTCTTCTAACAGTCTAGGTTCTTCCAATTTGTGCATCAGATTTACTGTTAGGAAACCAAAACAGAATTAAAAGGTAGAACAGATCAAAACTTTCCAAATTAAATTAATACCATTCACTCCAGCAAATGGCTCTAAAGCCACTACTGTGGGTGCTGGTGACCCTGACAGGCTCTGCGGACACAAAGGAAGACAAGACATAATCTCTGCCCTAAAGGAAATGACAGACCACTGAGAGAGGCGGCTTGGTTGTAAAACCAGACGGATGAAAGAATGTTCTCTCTCCGAAAATAAGAATCTTATGTTTAAGCGGACATCAGGCAACACATTTGTAGATGGTGAGTGTTCAAAATGGTTGAAGATTTTTTTTCCCACTACACTCAAAAGTCAGCTTCACTCACAGACTATGGAATACCCTTGTAAATGGTCAGTGAAGCAGACACTGAAACACAGAAAGCCATATTCTTTGCAAAAGATCTCTCCCATTTCATCTTTCTATGCCTTAAAGAAAGAGCATCCTTGGGGTCCAGGCTAGATATGACATCAACACACCCCACGGTCCTAAGCTGAACATTCTCAGTCTGAAAAATGAAACACACAGGTATTTAAATGCATCTGGGACAACTCAGTCAAAGTGCAGGCATTACAGTATTGGGAGTTCTTCTCATCTTGTGCATACTATTAACGTGTGGGTTTCCTCAAAGTTTCCGATAGCTGAGCTTACATGACATGTGGCTTTTTTGCTTAGAGTAATGGTGGTGGGTTCAACAGTGGGAGATCCTTTACCGAAACTACGAACAGTTCCTTCTGGGTACAATCCCACTGCTCCATATGCCAGGGTTAAGCACTTATTGCCTTGCTGGATGGACAGTGTCCAAAGCAACATCCCGCCCATATGGCTTCCTAGGAAGCACTGTAGCTAGCATGGTCACAAGAAGCCCTCGCCCGAAACTGCAAATGCAGCGCAAGGCTCTGAGAAACAAGGCTTCAGACTTAACTGGACGACACAGGTGCTTCCAGCACTGAAGTTAGGAAAGTGACATCAGCAGCTAGATAATAGGGGCACCTGGGTGGCTCAGTCGGTTAGGCATCTGCCTTTGGCTCGGGTCATGAATTTGGGGTCCTGGGAATGAGTTCTGAGTTGGGCTCCCTGCTCAGCGAGGAGCCTGTTTCTCCCTCTGCCTGCCACTTCCCCTGCTTGTGCTCTCTCTCTCTCTCTCTCTCTGACAAATAAATAAATGAAATCTCTAAAAAGAAAAAAAAGAAGCTAGATAAATAAACCAAATAAACCAGTCAAGGGGCTCAAGAAACCCAGTTGCTTGATAGAGGATTAAAACGTACACGGACAACCTGAGTCCATACACATTGTGTGAAATGCGAAGGAGAGCCCTCGCAAATGTATAGAACCGTAGGATTGTAGGGTCAGAAGGGCCTTTTAGTTGGGGTCATCTAGCTGAAATCCTCATTTGATACTTGACTCTCCCATGCAGCTTCTCTTCACATACCTTCTGCGACTGGGAACTTGTATCTTTTCTGCGTTGGGATGAGGCATACATTACTGAACACAGCCAACACTGGCCTCCCTGATTGATTGGGATTCCATCTCTTCGAGCCACATACAACAAGCTTAATTCAGCTTTCCTTCCATTCGACAGATTGTGGGATGTATATCCTGTTCCTCTAAGTTCACAGCCTCTGCTTCGTATGAGAAAGCTTCCCCCTTCTAATCCAGTCTAGCTTATGGTCCCTTTAACTGTGGCACTCAGCCCTCGGTGAAACTCACATGTCATAGTCTTAAAAGTTCCAAGTCAACTGCAATGATCACTGACCTTTTGCAAAACACTAGACTTCCTCCTGGCCAACTAAGAGCCTATTTGCTGTTTTGATCACAATAAAAAATGACAGCCCATGCTAACCACTAGGAAGCATAGTGCCTCTGCCATGACGTCATGCCTGTGGTACCCCTGACCTTAGGCTGCTTACGTGGATCCCATTTGATTCCGGCAGATTTAATTAACAAACATTTATAAAGTACCTACTGTGTGAAAATACTACGTTTGGAATTGAGGATACCATGATGAATACAACAAAAAGCCTACTCAGGGAACACACATTCTAGAAGAAAGAAACAGGTGATCTAATAAAAAAAATTAAAGTGAGAGATATATTATGACCAAAGAGGAAAGCATCATCAACTCTGCTTAGGAGATATGGGAGCACTAAAAATGCCCCAGAAGGAGGAACTTTTGTGGCTGACTTTAAAGGATGAATAGGATTTTGAGTGGAGGAAGATTATTCCAACCCAAACTAGTCTATGCCAAAGCACAGAGGTATGAAAGCATCCTTCATCACAGGCTAGAGCACAAGACTCACGGGGTGGATGGAGCTCTGGAGAAGTAAAGGGAGATGGGCTTAGGGCTGAGGGTTTGGATGAGTTTGGACTTCACTCTTCAGGAAACATCATACCACCCAGGTTTTTGAGCAGAGAAATAAATGGTGAGAAAGGTTTTTTGAAAAATCAGCCAATGAAAGAATACAGAAAATGAGTTAGGTGGAAGAGAAAGTAGGAATTGCTAGCAGGACCAGTAGTTGGAGAGGCTCTTGCAATCATTCTGACAGGAGATGAAGAGAGTGATGGGCAAAGCCACGGTGGTAAATGGACAGGCAGCAAATGATGGGATGTGGGGGGCAGGGTTCGAGCCTGCGCGGATGGTGGTCTTTCAGCAGACAAAAATGAAAAATATTATGTTGTAAGAGAATATGGAGCCCTATCTTTCTGAGTTATGTAAGTTTCCATTAATAATCATAACTCATTAATATAAGTGTAAAACTTAAGAATAAAATAGTTGGGTTTTTAGTATGTGCAAAGCATCTAGGTAAAAACGCAATATGTGGTTGGAAATGTGATTGTGGACAGGAGATGTAAGTTGGGTATCATCAGCATGGGTGGCAGGGCGAGGGTGCAGGACAAGGCTGAGAACCTACAGCAAATGCTCTGAAATCCCATTACCTTAGAGTCAACCACTGACGTACTGCCTATCCCACTGGAACAGTCATTACAAAGCAAGGGATTTACCTTCAAACAGCCACAAAACAAAAACTAAATTTCAAAATCCATGACCCCCCTACGATAAACCCACTGTTTTACTTTTCCAAGTTGAGTGTGCTCTGGGGGCTACATCCAAGTCACGAGAATCTTTCTCCCTGGGAGACGCGTCCAGCTGCAACATGGGAACCGGATATGATTTTAAAGGAAGCATTTGGCATGACACATGGTTTCTGTTCATGAATGGAAGGAGCAGTTCATGTTTAGTGATGAACGAGGGCCCCCTCAAAAAAAACAAACCCATAATATAATCTGAGATATCCTGGTAGAGGCTTGGCACTATTGTGTTTTCATGGCCCTGTGAGAGAAAAAGAACTTTGGCAACAAGAAACCCAAGCAGTAGGATAGAGAGGTCTAAATGCCTTGACACCAGACCTTGATTAAATACTTTTATATGTACTTTTGTTTGTTCTGGTCCCTCAAAGTCTCTGTCTCCCCCTGACTGGTTTTACTATAAGATAAAACAACCGAATCAAATACTGTATATAAATATTGGCAGCTTTCAGCCTCGCTTTTCATCCTGAGCCTAATAGGCAAAGAGCTTCAGTGAGTTTGCTGGCTTTTCCAAGGGAGTCTAGAGGGGCTTGTTTACCCTAGATCGAATCTTGGGCAAACAGCTCACTATCACTCTACAAACAAGCTAAAATTAGGACTTTATGCTATTGTTTCTCAGCAATCCAAAGCTTTGATGCAGACCGTCTGCCCTTTCCAATATAATTGGGTATGAAGCCACTTTTGCTTAAAATGCCCTAGGAAGATTCATTGTTAATCGTGTGGGTTTGGGCTGCAATGTTAGGTAATTCTACTGTTTAAGGTTTCACTAAGCATCAAAGTGAGTTACAAAAGCCCTCTGCAGGGGAATGACATATCAGTGCGGTCTGGAGATATCAGGAAGGGCTTTCATGTGACACTCCTGACAGCGCTAAATATTCCTTTACCAGGTGAAGTGTCCCTTCTGAAGCAATAAAGGGACAGAGAAAGTATTAAGTAAGATTGTGTGTGGTGGGGGGTTGGGGAGAGCAAAAGATGGGTTGATAAGGCAGCATTTAACAGAAAAAAAATCAAATACAGAAAAACTTGCTTAGAAATGGTGTTTGTTTTTCCCTCACCAATGTTACCTGTAACACTATTTATTTTATTTTATTTTTTAAGATCTTATTGAGAGAGAGAGAGACGGAGAGAGAGTACAAGCAGGGGGAGTGGCAGGCAGAGGGAGAAACAGGCTTCCCACTGAGCAGGGATCCCGATGTGGGGCTGGATCCCAGGAGCCAGGGATCATGACCTAAGATGAAGGTAGACACTTAACCGACTGAGCTACCCAGGCGCCCCACCATGTATGTATGTGTGTATGTATGTATTATATATAAATATATATATATATGTATATATATGTATATATATGTTTATACATGTATATATATTTGAGAGAAAGAGAGATTGAGAGCACACAAGCGACATGGGGGGAGAGGCAGAGGGAGAGAGGGAATCACAAGCAGGCTCCATGCCCAGTGCGGAGTCCCATTTGGGGCTCGATCTCATGACCCTGAGATCACGACCTGAGTTGAAATCATGAGCCAGGCACTTAACCGAGTGTGCCCCCGAGACACTCCTCCCATTTCTGTTTACATTGCACTGTGCCCAGTTGTCAACAATGTACACTGTTCTAATGGAGCTGCTGTTACCCCATAGTTCTGACAAGGACCAAGTAAGCTTTACTATTTCTAAGGCATATAGCTCAACAGTTTTAAGTATGAGACAATTTAGTTGGGAGGTTTGGATTTTTAAAAATGAACTATAGTTATGATAGAGTCCATTAACCAATTCTGAATTAAAGTGGAATTGAGATAAAATTATAGAACATGTATAAAAGAACATATGACATCCACAAGGATACCAGATGAATCCATTATACTAAGTACTTTTCCAGTAATAGCAAATGAATTCATAACGATGGCACACTTCAGATCAAATGAAACCTAAATATATAAATGTCAAAATATCTCTACATGTTTTACTCTCACAATTTACCTTTTCATTGCACACCAAATACAAAGTCAAAATGCTTCCATGTTGAGGATTGTCGTCTAACACTTTTCACTTGTGAATTGGGTTTGATGATTGTAAATGGACTTTTATGTAAATCAGAAAGACAGATGATAAATTTCATGGGTTGGTCATGGCAAAGATGGCAAATTTCACAGTAAGTCACAGACTAATGTACAGACACAGAACCGCAAATGAAATCAATTTGACTGCTAAGTAGATTACTCTTCCAGGTTAAAACGAGAGCAGAAGTATGCCTCAAGATGTTTCCATAAGATGCACTGAAAACTACATTCTAAAGCAACGAGTCTAGAAAAATCCTTCTTCAGGAAAACAGTGTTCTTCTGCATGAGTATTCAAATAATTTCAAAATATTGTTACTATTTTTGAAAATCCAAAATCATGGATAATCGTTGCAAGTGATCAATGTGTTGTATTTTAAATGCAGAGTCCCTCTGGATTCATTTTCATCATTTGGACTTTATATGAATTCCCTCGAAGTTTCGTCATTTATCGTGGCAATAAATAATAGAACCATGAGCACATTTTTCTTATCCATGAAGGAAATCAGAGGAGATAGAGGGCCCTGTCCAGTTTTTAAAAGTCTCATGAAAAAAAGAGCACGTTCAATGTTAAAACCGACCAGTGTTTGACCAGGTATTGAGAGACAGGTCAGACGTTTTCCACACAGAAGCTCACGCTCATCAAAATGCTTATGAGCACGTCACTTAGAACACGATTTTCCTGCCCATTCAAACACCACTTCGTTCTCAATCTGGGAGGTCTATTTCAATATTATGGACATGATATAATTGCTCCTGCCAACATTACAGATTCGTGCACAGCTGAGTGGACTCCACCAGGGCAATTTACCATAATGGTGTGGTCACATGCACACATGGGCACAACAGACACACGTGCGTGCACATGCACGTGCACACACACACACACACACTCCCTATCATCGTACCTACGAAAGGTTTTCACAGAATACAAAAGACAAAGGCTGAACGTGACAAACTAAAATTTTATTAGGGGAATTCTAGTTAATTTTGAGCCTTGTCATCTTTAAGAGCTAGAAAGATCTCCAGCCCCAGGAAGCATTCTGACAGGACATTTGCTTGCCAATTCAATCCTCAGGAGTACAGCAACAGACTAGGGCTAAATACAGATAATGTAATTTGGCCTGTTGTTTGCACAGCAGTAAATATGAATCTTGAAAAATAGCGTCTACAGATGTTTTTTCTAAACAACAACAACAACAACAATTTTTAATGCTTTTCTGTAGCTAAATTCCAAAGCACCCACCCCTTATGAGCTGCTTCTTCCTGAAAGCATCAGCAACAGGCCAAAGTCGGAATAGCTTCCTGGGAAGAATGCATTGTGGGAGGGGAGCGTGTGGAGGCTGAGGGGGCTGAAGTGTCAAGACTGTGGCTTGTTTCGGCACAGGGTGGGCACTAAAAATGGCACCTCTCCACGTCAACGGCACACCTCTGTTTGGTTCAATATGGGGCTCAAGTACTCCCATGGGTAACTCCATCACTTCGGGTGTCTGGTCCATTTAATTAAGCTAAGTAGAACGAGAGCCTACCCTGGGAGTCAGCCTGCTCGCCTGGCCCTGTGGCAGACAAGGCTGGTTTGAACAGAGCATCAGGAAGTAGGGATTTGGCAATTTTTCAGTTCATCTGTTCAATAAAAGTGGCCAAGGTAGATTATTTTTGTCTGAATTATCAAGTTTGGCTGTCTCTGTTGATGAAATGACCCAGATAATTGCCAAATCTCCATTTCACCAGTCTCCACAACCCAAATATGTCAGCAATCTTTGGAGGATCACATTACTTACCCTGACAGCTTCCCCATTTGTTAAATAAGATGAACAGTACCTGACATCACATCTCGTTTAGAAAGCAATATGTAACCTTCTGGTGAAATGCATAAATTACTGTGTATTTAAGCTTTAACAGAAAATACACAATGACAAACACCAATAGAAATACAATTTGCTATGAAAATCTCGAGATTATATTGGATATATTTAGTCTTTATTTTGTCCTTTCTCAGAATTACCGTCTGATTTTTAAGCCCTTTTAGTGAGTCTGCTGCTTTCCAAAGGAAACATATGGCAAGGGAAAATTCAAAGGCAGATACCCACCAGTTTTCTCATTTGTAGCGTCTATTCTGGCAACTTGTCTAAGGACACATTGTGGCTTTCACTGCATTACATTTCTAGAAACTGATTTTTCCCCCTGAAAGACCCAAACACAGACCCAGGATGAAAGTTCATCACTATATACCAAGACTTGTGACGTCCCCGGTCACTTGGACTTCCCTCTGACTCCATTATGATGGCATTCGGCCTCTAGGCAGGTGCAGCCCCAGCTCTTCCAAGTATCAGCACCACCCAGATGGCATTATGGATGTGTTCTTCAAATCCCACCCCTACATCTTCCTTCACTGCTTTACACACTATTAGTCATTATTGTGGCAGCTTCCTCTAAGCCAAAGGATATAAATGTGTCTGGAATCTGACTGGCAGGGGTGTCATAAAACAGTGCAGATTGAGTGTGTGTGTATGTGTGTGTGTGTGTGTGTGCGTGCACACAAAAACGCCTGCGTGCATATGCGTACTCACATATGCGTGTGTGCACACACACTGCATATACACAAACACACTAGCTTGCTTTGTAACTCTCTCCAGGGGGAAGGAGAAATATATTTTTCTCATGATAAAAAGCTAGGACTGATTCCTATCAATCAAGTCCTGTCTTTCCCCACCCACCCATCTCTGTCCGCCGTATAGCCAATTACTAGGCAAGGAACCAGTCGGCAACCTCCTGAAATGTTTCCTCAAATCATGGCATAGCTACTCCATCAGCATCAGCAGCATTACATCGATTTGAATAGTGGCATAGCAAAAGGTGAGACCCTTATAATATTACACATTCCAAAATAACCTGAGCAAAAGATTTTCTCACTCTCATCAATTGCTGTCAATTGATCTCTCTGATTGCCAAACAGATGGCAAGACACCATGAGACACACATCTGTTTACCCTGGTATTAACAAGATCTAGATCAAATATAGAATCTAAGCTGACATACTACGCAGAAGAAATACTAGAACTCAGAGGACATTCACTGCTTCAGCTGCACATTTCATTTTATTTATATCCTGAGAGGGAGAACCCATCTGTAAACATTTTCAAAGTTGAAAGCACAATGCAGAGGGACTGCCTCCGTTATTATCTATGCAGAGCACGCAGTTTAACATTTGTTTATGCAAACCATATAATTGGAAACTCTGTCCATTTTCTGCTTGTGCTAAGTATTCTGTGTATAAATACTTTTTCATAGTAGATAAATAGGGTTTTTATTTAGGTCTTATCACCTTCATATTACATATTCATTGATTTCTAAACTGCCTTAAACAGCTCTGTAGCTGGGAAACATTATGAATTCAGCTTTGGCACCTTGGTATTAAATTTGCATAGCAGGTCACGCGTCGCTTGACATACATGCAAAATTGCACTGCGGCTATTTTATTACAAGCCACAAAAGATATTCAGAAACTGCATACGGCATCAAAAATAAATTAAAATGGATCAAAGACCCAATAGGAAGCCACATTTTTTTTATTGTTTTGTGATGCCTAAAGCCATTTAGATGTTCTAGTCAATAAACAAAAGTTAGACTAACAATTTTTAGTCTTCCTGGTTTTATATTCTAATTACCAAAGGTTAACACAATTTTTCTTTATCACATCAGGACTGACTTTAGTTGTAGTTAAGTTAAATATTAAATCCCCTGTACTATGAGGCCTGCGATTACGTGTATACTCCAGACACATGCGCGTATGTTTGCCGCCATAATAAAATTAGGTTTTGTTGCAATACATTCAACATTGCACGTCTGAGATTTGGCATTTATTAAAGGTGTGTGGGCATCCCGTTACAAATTACCTGGCCTGGTATTTTTATGCTCAAATACATTAGCAAAACATTTTTTTCTAGGCTAAACCTGTAACACATATTAGAAACCAGCTATAGTCCCATCACCTCTAGATGCTCTGAAATAATTTCCAGTAGACAAGACACCCAGAGCTTCACATATCCAATACCCCTGCCAGGTCCTTGCAGACCCAATGACCTCAGCCACTCAAGTATGGAGATTATTCATCAAATTGCCAAAAATCAGAATTGTAAATTTACCTAAATTGGCTCCCTTTAAAAGAGAACCAGTGATAAGGTACATGTCTCATGTTGGCCAGGAAGGGGAGGGACCAGAAAAATGAGGAGAGGGGAGAGCCCGGTAAACAAGGGAAAATGGTATGAACAATGGCACAGAGAGAAATGTGCATGAGGAGTTTGGAGGTCAGTGAGTAGCAAACACAAGACCCTCATTCCCAACTTTGTTTACTCATCTGAGACAGTAACTCAGCCTAGAAATACACTCTACAGTTAAAGAAGCTCTTTCAACTGGACTTGAGTACAACCCATAGTTGGTCATTGAATCAAAGGAGTTTGTTCAAGTGGGGTATCACAACACTCGATACATTAAAAACTGTATTATAACTTCACCCATCAAATTGTCAATGCATTCATAAATCTTTTAATCCAAGTCCAAAGCCTCTGAGTACAGATCACTGACTGTATTTCCAGAACACACTCCTCACACGAACCACACTGCTAGTGCCTCCTCTAGGATTGCCCATTGGAGATTCCTGCAAGTGGACTAGGAACTTGAGACACTCAAGAAGCAATATGAGCCCAGAATCTTAGATTTTTATAGTTGTTTCCTCAATCGTTAATAGTTGTCTCATCAACCCTTCTTTTGATGACATTTTTAATCAACTGAACTTTATTGATGTAACAGGCTGAGACTTTGTGCGTATGTTGGGATGGGGTGAATGTATTTTGCAAGTGGGATGGACATGAATCTTCGGGACCCAGAGATTGAACTGTGGTGGAAAAAAGAATGCCTCCCCCAAAGACGACCATAGCCCAATCCCCAGGGGCTTTGAATAGGTTACCTGCCTTAGCCAAAACGATTTTGTAGATGGGATTATGTTAAGGGTCTTGAGATGGGGAGATTGTCTTGGACTATCTCAGGCCATCAAAATTACAAGAGTCCTCAAAGGTGGAAGAGGGAAGCAGCAGAGTCAGTGTCAGAGAGAGCGACGTGACAGTGAAAACCGGGACGGAACAGGCTACGTGAGGATGGGAGCAGAAGTCAGCGAAGGATTTGAAGATAGTGTGCTCCTGGCTTTGAAGATGGAGGAAGGGGTTATAAGCCAAGGAATGCAGGTAGCCTCTAGAAACTAAGGAAGCCAAGAACCAAGTTTTTCCCTAAAACCTCCAGAAGAAACACAGGCGCATTGACTTTTGCCTACGATTCCCATTTCAGATTTCTAACTTCCAGAAACAGAAGAGAATAAATTTGTTTTAAGCCCCCAGATCTGTGGTGATTTGTTATGGGAACAATGGGAAACTAACAGAACTGAGTTTTGTCAAAACATTCAACTTCATGTCATGGGAGAAACAATTTCCTTTCCTTCACACTCATTTTTCTTTGGCTTACACAATACGGAGTTAAATAACATAATTACAATACCAAATACAACTGTCATTAACAGAATTGGGGACAAACGTTACCCTCATTACCTTCGCTAGACACACAATTCAACTGGTGGGAGCTGAAGCAGCAGGTGTGCCAGGTTCGCGGTTCCGTGGAGGCAATTTCAGGAAGCTGCTATGGTCTTTGGTGTTAGAGCAAAAGTTCTCCCCATTCCCGTGCCTTGTACTGTTTAAAAACACAACATTGCCATGTGACAAATGTCCTTTGAATAGTAAAGTGAATTTTTAAAACTGTATTTTGTTTTCACTTCCATTCGGACCATTGGAAACCCCCGGTGGCATCACAGAGGAATTCTGATGGATCCTCTAGCCTGGCTGCAGATCACTTCCAGAAGGCTGTACCTTCTGGGCATTAATGGATCTGTGCATAGGAAGATATACAGGGATGCAGACTGAAAATATTCACATGCCCTACCACCTGGGTCCCTGGGCAGAAACAGAGGTCAGCATCATTTCACCCTTCCAAAATAATGTGGATGTTTTCTGGAGTTTGTTCTTATGAGATGCGGTTGAAGATTTGGCATTTATAATACTGATATGCCACAACTGAGCACCTGGTCAAGAAAGCATCATGCATTCTTAAAAAGAGATTTCGTTCTGTGTCTCATGAAATGATTCTCTAAATCTCAGGAAGGTGCTTACCTTGGGAGCCTCCCACGTGATCAAATAATGCCATGATGTCAGACTCAGCCCTGGGCTTACATTAGAAGAAGACTTTGAAGCAAACTCTACTGGCTGATGGATGGCTGATCTCTGGCCTTGGCCTGGCTTCTCTGAGAGATCACTGCAGATGATGATTCCTAATCTGAACTACTTTCTCTGTAGCACACTTTTGAAAAAGGAACAAATGAATTCAAAGCATCATTACAGACCACCGTGTGAAATTCCCACACTCTTAGCAGTTTGAAAAATGTTTAATTTATGTTTATGTATTCTTATTCAAAATGTTAGTTAACAGCCTGTAGGGACCCAGTAATAGGACCTTTTTTTCTTTTTTATGTTTATTAGCTACATTAATGACTGTTTCTGCAATTCCACTGCAAAGACTTTCGTTAATGAATGCCAATTAATTCTGAAATGATTTTAAACAAAGGGTGATGAGAATAACCAATCAGCCATGACAGTGTAAAGAGCAAGCAAGCTGCTGTGGCCTAAATTTCCCGCGTTGATTATTTGCTGTCAGATGGTATTGTTATTCATCAGGGCTGTCTTCTGATTCTCTATACATGCATTAGACTACAGTGTCATTATCTCAGACAGAGTTGGGGCACTGTCTCCAATGGCACAGATTTCATGGTGACCGGGCGTCAGCACCATCCAGAGGCAAAGCCTCGCTACCTGTCACCAGGTGGAGTTTTACCAGACAAATACCGCTGTCTACTTAGTAGGCACTCAGCTGATATTTGGGAAGTTAAAATGAGGCTAGAAATAAAACCTAGTCCAGACAAATGGTGACTGAGTGGGCAGGCTGTGTGGTGGTTAATAAGTCATCTGCTTTACGCTACCCCATGCATAGTTCGAAACAGACATTCTATTTTCGAATTTACAAACTGAACACAGAATCTCAAAACCCTTACTGGAAATGGTTAACCAGGTTAGTCTCCTCAACTCATTCATTATAATTAAATGTCAATTGCAGCATGAATGCAAATGCTTCCATGAATGTATCTCTCCTGAATTAGAGCATCAACACATTCAAACAAACCCCAGGTAATTTAAGCTCAAGGAAGCCAATGTTTTCCTTTAGGATGTGAAAATACTCAAACATGTTGCTCCAGCGCAGCTTTGGAATTTGATGAGCTTTACTGCCCCCTCTTCCACTCCCTACCTGGCAAGGCGGAGGGACACTAGCTCGTATGCAATGGTCCCTTTAAGCTTAACAAGAGTCGTGCCCTAGAACACACGCCTTGGAGTTAAGGGTCTTTTTCAGGGAACAGAGCTTACCCCTTAACGCTCCATCAGCAGGCTGGTCCTAGCCAACTGCACAGCTTTCTGTCCTTGGGTATTTCATTCTTAAACGGGACTCTGATTTTTACTTTCATTTTGAAGGGGCGGCATGAGTTAAGGGACTTGAATTCAATGTAAGTCTATACCAAACGAAAGCTTATTGGCAGGTGAGGCCAGAAACACTCATTGGGTTGAAACAGTGGCTTCCTCTCCTTTGGCAGGCACAGCCAATGGGCCTGGGCACTCACAGGCATACAAAAGAAAGAATTATGTCAGTATATAGCAAATGATAGCCTTTCCTCAAGTACCTTGGGCCAGGGGGCCAGAAACAAGTTGCATCATCTGGAAAATGTTTCAGGAAAAGATGCATACATCAGGGCACTCCAGAGAGGAACAGTGGAAGAACTAAAAATACGCAGGAAAAGTCATAAGCTAAGTATCTAGGAAGTGCACCACCACCAATGGAAAGACCACTTTCCATCAGATGCAAAGAATATGCAGATTTGAGTAAACGCACACGTCCACGTAGTGTCCCCAGTGTCCCAGACCCCTGCCCCCATTCCAGACAGAAGTACCCATTCCTCCAGCAGCTGGGAGAGTTGGCTGCTGGCTGCCCTCAACTGAGTTACCTTCCCAGGCATTGCCCCTAGCTGAAGAGAGCCCCTCACCCAAAGTCGCATCCCCTCCCTGGGGACGGCACGTATCCAATAACTGGATGATGCAGGGGTTTAAAGGCCTGGCACCTGTTCTCAATTCAGGACAACTCCGAAAGGTTGCTTCAGTTTCTTTACTCCTTTGTAGATGTTGACCCTAACAGCACTCCTCAAAAAGCCCCCCACGTACAGACCTCCTTCTCAGAGCAACAAACCTGTGAGAGCACCGCTGTACATTGATAACATCCATGATCTCTGCATACATAAAACTAAAAAGTAAATAGAATGTGCGGCTGTATCTTAAGTGTCATATGTGTATATGTCTAGTACTAAAATACGTGTGACTTCATCTTGTCAGAAATTAATAACTCATAATTCTTAAATATTAGACAAAACTCACCAAAACCAGAAGTGACCATTTGAGCTTAATTTACCTTAACAGCAACCTCTTCCATGGTGAACAAGAACACAAGTATTTAAACAGCACATCGAAAATTGAGTCGAGTTTTCCAGAATATCATGTGCAGCCTGTGGACCCTTGAGATACAAATTGATAATGCTGACCGATATACTGTGTTCTAAAAGCTCACTTGGTTAGAGTAGACGGTAATCTCAGGGGTTTTATTTTGTTTGGATTTGTGGGGGAAAAAATCATTTATCCCTAAGAGAAAAAGCAAAAATACTAAGATGAATCATTCTTTACACTTTCTAATGTTGAGTTTTAGGCCAAGATACCCATGCCCGCGGTATGATGACGTTACTTGAACATTCCATTGTACTTTAAGAACCTTACATGTTCAGATGACCATGTGGGGACAGTTCTATCTTTTACTTTATTCGGGAAACCCTTGTAAACACAAATTGTTGCCTCTGATCTAAATTCAGTTTTTTTGAGGCATGTTTCTCTCACACCTATAAATCAGGTAAGGAAGAACATTTTGAAAACGAAAAGCTTGGATAGTTTTAGACTACTACTTTAAGACCAATTGTTTTTAGGAAAGACAAATGTTTCTGACTTAATTTTGTTTGTTGATAACTGCCATTGCCTACAGCTAAGGGAGAGGCCAACTCCAGGTGATGAGTAGCTATGGCTATGTCCAGATGGAGGCTGAGGCCTCCTTCAGGCTCACCGGAAGTGAGTGCCGCTATCAATCAGTAATGTCGGCCACCATGTACACCAACTCCACCTTACAGAGTACAAGTCTGACCTTCTGAGGATGCCATAAAACCTTCAGTCTCAACACAGACCACTCTGGCCAGCACGTGAGATGGTCCAGCAACTGCAAACTATGGTGGGTCCACTCACTGCCATGTTCTTCCAGATTCCCTAACCTTTATGCATGCTGTGCCCTCATTTTTCCCTCCTTTGGCTCTATGGCCAATTTGTAGTCATACTTCATGATTTGGCTCTTCACTGACATCCGCTGGGAAATTTGCAGGCTCTCTTAGGCCGAATTAGTGCTTCTGAGTTAGTGGCCTCTATACTATGAGTTTTTGGAGGTGAGAGGTGGCAATTACCACGATGTAAGATACAAGGACATGAAATAAACATTTGTTGAATAAATGAATGAAAGTAGAAAAATGTATGTACATTTTCAAAAGTCTGTATTTCATACATTTCATCCACCAGGGTGCTAGGCCCAAAAGAGATTTCCAGTGCTAGCCAACTGATCAAGAAAGAAGGTTTTATTAAATAATAGCCCAGGAGACTAGAACACAAACAGAACCACAATTCTATCCTTTGTTAGTTATTTTTACCTTTCGGGGGCATTATCCAAGACTGTCTCTTTAAACATAGTATGTTTCAGCTCTCAGAACCCTCCGTATGAAGGTTCGTTGTGTTTCGAATTATACTGATCCATTTGGAACAGTCTGCTTTAACAAAGTATTTTAGATCTGGTCTTAGTCGGTTTGTGAATTAAAGATCCATCGGAAATGAGGAACGTATACTGTTGCTGTGTTTCTATGGTCAACAACAAAACAGCCTCAAAACTATTCTGAACCTAACTTTCCAGAATATTAGGTAAGGCTTCTTCAGGGCTTACCACATAGGTACTGTTCTAAGTACTCTACAGGAGTCAACTCATTTAATTTCCGCACCTTTTTGGAGTAGGACCTATTAACATTCCTAGTTTGTAGATCACGTAGAGTCATGGTCACAGGTTGAATTGTGTCCCCACAAAATTCACATATTAATGTTCTAAACCCCAGTACCTCAAAGGTACTGTATTTGAAAATAAGGTCTTTAAAGAAGTAATTAGGTAGAATGAGGTCCTTATGGTGGGCCCTAATCTAATATGACCAGTTTTCCTTTTAAGAAGAGGGGATTAGGAGACAGACTCGTAGAGAGGGATGATCAGGTGAGGACACCAGGAGAACACTGCCATCTGCAAGCCACGGAGCCCTCAGAAGAAAGCAACCCTGCCAAACCTTGATCTTAAACTTCCAGCCTCCAGAACTGTAAAGAAATAAACTGCTATGGTTTAAGCCATCTAGCCTGGGATATTTTTTACAGAAGCCATAGCATGCTAATACAAACAGAATACCTTGCTGACAGTGATAGAGCTCATATGAGATTTGGACTCAGGCAGTTTGGTTCTGGAGTGCAAGCTCTTAGCCACTAAGTTCTCCTGCCCTCCATCAAGCTGGTTGGCCACGGCCCCTCTAAATGGTGAGTTCTAATCACTCCATTATGCTGAGGAAAGAAGGCTGGACTGAGGGTCAGGAGATCAAAATCCAGGTCCCTGTCCTGTCGCTGGCACGACACATTTTCCAAGCAACGTGTTGCCTCTCATCATTGGGCCTCATTTCCCCCCAGTGTCTAAATGACAGATTTGGACTAGATGATCCCTATGGGTCCTTCCATCATGCCCTGCAGTTCAACAAGTCTCTGGTCCACATGGCCAGAGAGCTGGCGGTAATGTTTGATCCAGTGGAAAACGAAAAGCTTTCTGCCAGGTGATGGAGTTATCTTTGACTTGCCATTGAATGATTATACAGTTTTGAATGATTATACAGTTGACCCTTGAACAACACAAGTTCAAATTGCACAGGTCCCCATATACACGGATTTTTATTTTAGAAACACAGGACAGCACCGTAAATGTATTTTCTCTTGTGATTTTCTTAATAACATGTTCTTTCCTCTAGCTTACTTTATTGTTAAGAATATAATATACGATACACATAACATACAAAGTATGTGTCTACTGACTGTCATCACTAAGGCTCCTGGTCAACTAAATAGACTATTTATAGTCAAGTTTTGGGGGAGTCAAAAGTTAGACGTGGATTTTCGACTGCACAGGGATTGGCACCCCCTAAACCCAGCATTGTTCAAGGGTCAACTGTATATGCTGACCGTTTGAGGCATTCTCTTTCTCAAATATGTGATCACTACAGCTAAATTTATCAAGTTCCCGCTTGCAGACAATCCCTCACTGCAAACTGCAGTCCATACAGGCAAGCAGTCCTTTTCCTTTGGAAGATCTATGATCCTAGACACTTCCTTCCCTCTGACCAGAGCAGTCTGGGTCTGACGACATCAGGGGTCCACTGACTCAAACAGGCCTCCCCTTGGATGAGCTGTCACGACTGGCTGAGAAAGCCTGAGTCTTTCAATAACATTTTAATTTCATATTTCAACTGCACATGAGTCTGGAATTTTGGATACACAAAGAATACTTTAGAGGCTGCAAACAATGCTAGTCAATCAAACACACCAGGGAGAGAAGAGCCTGTTGATGATTCGTACATTTCTGAATGAACAAATAGCCAGTAGATTCCATTCCTCTAGAAGGTGACAAATGCACCAAGGCTAGCCAGCTACTCTCTGAGTATCCAAGTTCGCTCTGTAGCAGCAAATCAACCCAGAGGACCTAAGGATAAAGTTTTTCAAATAGGCTTGCAGAAAGCAAATGATTAGATCTGATCACATCAGCACAGCATTCTGCTGAAGGGAAAGCCCTTGGGATCTGGCAGTAGAACCAACATTATCAAAGGGTATCTGTTCACCTCTGCCCTACAGAACAGCCTGTGGGCAGTGCCACTCTAGCAATCGGGTCAACTGAATTCATGGACTAGAAGAAGACACACTCTCCGCCCAGCAGCGGTCTTGGAGGACACACATGCTTAAAACCCAGGGACTCCTCGACACTCCAGGAGCCCACTGTGAGAATCACACTCCTAACATGTGTTTCCACATAAAGTAGATAGGCCTTCAGCAGCTAGATAATAGTGTCTGCTGGACTGCCAGGATCAGAAAAGCAAGTGTTATAGGTCAAGTTGTCCCCCTTGAAATTCATGTATTGAAGCCTTAAGGTCCAGTGTCTCAGAGTGTGACTGTGTTTGGAGACAGGGCCTTTAAAAAGTGAATGAAGTTAAAACGAGGTCATTTGGGCCTAATCCGATGAGTGGCATCCTTATACGACAATAGTAGAACACAAAGACACACACAGAAGACCACGTGAAGACATAGGGAGGAGAGGGCATCTACAGGCCAAAGAGAGAAGCCCCAGAAGAAAACAACCCTGCCGACATCTTGACCTTAGACTCTTAGCCTCAAGAAGTGCCAAAAAAAACCAGTGTCTTGTTTAAGCCACCCACTCTGGCAAGTACAGCAAGGGTCAGGTCAAAAGGGGATTCCAGAGGCTTCACCTCTATCTTTAGGCAACGGGAGGCACTCACAGGTCAGCCTGGCCACAAGGTAGAGAAGGCAGGGTTGGGGGGGGCGGTGAGGAGCAGGAGGACGAGACAAGAGGCAAGAAAAGCAGTAATGGCAATCAGATGAGACGTGACAATCACCTGGTATAATGTGATGGCCAAAGGGCTGGAGCTACGCTTCAAAGTAAAGGAAAGCAGGGCTTCATGACTAATAGGCTACAGAGCAGAGGGAGTGGGAAGGGATCTTAGGGGACTACATGGTAGGGCCATCAACAGTGCAGTGTTAGTGAAGGACGGGGCGCCTGTGGGAACATCCAAGTCCAGATGTCTAGAAGGCAGCTGTGTACGCATATCTGACATCTAGCCCAGAGCAGGTATTCAGAAAGGAAGAAAGGAGAGGAGGAGGAGGAGAAAAGCAGAAGGCAATGAGATTTATTTATCATACATAAGTCCAAATTCTTCACCCAGCTGGGTTTCTCCAACACCTTTAACTGTTTAAATATCAGTGTTGATTCAATCCTTTGGTATGCTTCCCTATACCCTGGGTTGTGCCACAAAGGAAAAAAACACTGTGTAGAAAGAGACCAGGAAGTTACAAACAAGCTTTTGGTTTCACAGCAGGATCAAGCAGAAGGGAAATCAAAGTCTCAAGATAATGAGCTCTTATCTAAGTACCAATATCATCGTAAGGAGCAAACTAAATATGTAGAAAACTCTAAATCTCATCAACTAAATGACATTTGAAAATATGCCTTTCAATGTTTTTTTCTAGTATGAAAGGCACTACTGAATTTTCTGCTGCTACCAAATCAACACGTTGATACGCACCTAATTGACTTTAATTAAAAATAAAGAAACAAGGCTACTGCCATGAGAAAACTTCCAATTTTTGCAATCTCCGTAAGTTATTTTTAAACATCTAAAAAAACCCACAAAAACCTCAAACCCATCTGAAAATGGACAAAATTACAAGTTCTAAAGCAAGTTCTTGGCAAGATATATTTTTAAATATTTGAAACTGAAACCTGATCATTTGTTCTTTTTTTTTTTTAATAGAAACCCTGTCTTATAGAGATGGCCATTTCTTCACTTTCACCTCATTCCAATGAAAATGCAATACATGTTTTATGAAATCCAAACTGATGATTCTGATATCAGAATTTAGTTGGGAAAATTCCCTTGGTCATAGTCACCGCCGGAGCATGACACTAAAGTGTGCCCGGGGGCTGACGAGCTCTTTAATTTCTACAAGTTATGTATTCATTCCATGCAGGCATGCTTTATTTTAGCTGCCTGTCTATACTCACCTTGTTTTAAAAATGTTTCTGTTAAATGAGGGGGTTCCATCAGTAGCTAATCAATTAATTAATGGTTTCTTGGTAAATGCAGAGATAAATAAGGCACACTCAGCTCTCCAATGAATTATGATCCAAATAGCATTAGAAGACATGCACCCAACAGAAGACAGCATGTGCTCAGTCCCATTAAGTATTAGACAAAAATGCGCAGGATTCCAGTGGTGGGAATGTTTCCAGGGAAGAGGAAGAAATGAACGCTTTTGGGGGACTTCCTGTGTGAACCAGGCACTGTTAGGCACCACGCACACGCCACCTGTGGGTGTGTGATTCTCCTCCACAGTTGACACAAATGAAGCTTAGAGGCGTTAATAAGGCACGTGTCTACAGGTCCGTCTGGGGTCGACTGCCTGAGCACTGGTTCATGTCTCTTTTCACTTCAAAAGTATCCCAATCAGAGAAGCAACTCATATTGTCATACGGGTCACACGCTGTCAGTATCTAGCACAGAGTAGGGGCTCTGTCACTGTGTGCTGCCTGACCGAATGACGAGCAGAAGAGAAGGGGGCACTGCTGCTGTGTACATTCACCTGAGAGTCTGAGGACCCGCTGGTGGAAGCTGTGGCATCGTTTTCTGCCTGGGCCTCTTATTCATCCCATGTGAAACGAGTTCAATGATTTCACTTCTTTCCTCAGTTTCTGAATTGCAGGTATATATATGAAATATACATATGAAATTGTCAGGAATTTGTCAGAATGGAAACCATTACAGATATGCAGCAGTTTATTATCATTTTTATTAGCAAAGATTCATTTAGATTTTGCTAAAAATCACAGACCTGACAATTTCCACTGCCAATACGCTACTGAATTCCATGTCAGCAATTTCTGAAATTAGAAAGTACATAGGCCTTTGGACTTCAGATCTCCTGAGATGAAAATGAGAGTAAGTATCAGAGTGGGGGTAGGGGGAAGGAGGGAGGGAGTGTAGGAGGAGAAGATGGGGGGAGAGAAAGAGGGAGGGAGGAAGGAGAGAGAGGGAGCGAGGAGAGAGGGAGGGAGGGAAAGAAGAAGAGACAGAAGAATATGAATGAATGAAATGAACGAATGAAAGTGATATATGAAAGTTCTGAAATTTTACAAAAAAGTCAAATAGACTGGTCAATTTTTTAAAATGGTGATAAATTGATATTTTGGTAGGGAACTGGGAAGGAACTCTTCAGAAAGGGGAGACATGTGGTGATTTGGAGCATTAAATTCCAAAACCCTTACATGTTCATTAACATGACCTCTAAAATGGCTCCTATCTACAGTGGTATTTCACTGGAATAGCTGTTTGTCCAAAGGGATTCTATCATCCCTTTCTAGAGTTTGGACATTTCATTTAGGTATTCATAATTCCGAATACCTTATCCAGTATTAAAAAAAATTCAAACTCATAGGAAAATCAAATCACCCCCTGTGCTAATTTGTGCTAGACAGGAATGAAACCTTAAAATCTCTATGCCAATGCTTTAGGCAACCCAGTGTATTCCTTTGGCATCCTCCAATAATTTCTGCTATGGGACAGGCATAACTAACTGGGTTGAAAATGTTCCTGGTTTTGTTTAAATAATGCAAGAACTGACAAGTATACCGAACTTCCCCCTTCCCCGGCCCTCCCCCATGGAGTCAGTGCCAAGAGCTTAGCCAAGCCTTGACCAAGCACTTCGCTTGTCATTGCCCAGGACCATGGCTCAGACTAGAATGGCTCACATCAGATTCATTCTAATTTGGGTTTTAACATATTTAATTTGAACTTAGGCACCTATAGAAATGTCTTTAGTTGGAAATGTCCAACCTGGATCGCATCCTAAGTTATGCTATTTAGATCAGAAAAGCAATGTTCTCTCCTTGTACAATAGAAAAGCTTTTTAACAAGTACACATTTATTTCCACTTAAGCAGCTGGATCCTAAGAACTGCTCAGGTGTCCAAACATACATAATACAGATAATGCCTATGGAAAAATAGGTCCTAACAAACCCAAGGCTAAAAGATGACAATGTTAAAAAAAAATAAGACAGTTCCTTTTTGAGTTTATGGTACAACCACCAACGTGCAACTCCAATGGCCCGATTCCCACTTCGCCAAATAATTACAGTTGCATTTCTCAATTTAGTGACCGGGGTGCTCATTCTGTAAATTGATACTTACTTACTGAGGTTCACTTTTAAACTCTGGAGCTCTGCTCTGACATTCAGAAAATCAAATAGGTATGTAGGTGGCCAGGTATATATTTGTTCTAAGTGCCTAAGTGCTATTTTGAGTGGTTACAGGAATTTGTGCTTTGAAGAGAAGGCCCGGGTTAGGAAATTGGACTCCACCTCATTAATGATGTACTTACAGGTGATCCCTTTATCCGACTTGCTATATTGCCTTTTAAAAATGTTTTGTAGAAACGAATTGAGTTTCTCAGCAAATGCTATTTGGGCTCACATACCACACTCCAGAAAGAGGTTGCATTTGAAGCTAAATGTACAAACTTAGCGGCCAACCCAAAGCTTCCTTCAAAATCAAAACTGTTGGGCATTGCTGAATTGAAAGAAGTCAGAATTCTAAGGGCTGGCTCTAATTTGAAAGCTTTCTGATTAGAAAGGGCCAATTATATTCATTAATCATTTTCTAACAATAACGATCCCACTCAGATTAAGGATAGCCTCCCCATCACTTCTTCTCCAATGATGATGCTTTTAAATTTTTTAATGCTTTTCAGATGGAGATTGTGCATTAGCCTATCTTCATTTAAAATGTTTGCATAGGCTCTCACACACGGTAACTTCTGAGCAATTAGGTATGGGTAAAATTAATGTGAGCCAGGCACAAATTCATTTTAATGATGTAAAGTCAACAGAAAGCAAGTTTCCACTGGACAATGTTGCCTCATAAAAAGAAATGTTCTAAACAGTTCCCTGAGTCTCAAAAGCCAACAAAAGTCAGTGATCCCAGAAAAGTGGTCTTCCGAGAGACAAGAGGCCAACTACAAGTTTAGCTCGAGCCTAAACCTTGACCAGGAATAGGCAAAGCATTTGGGGCTCGTGTTTTGTCGCAAGAAAGGCTGAGTGGAATGATGGACAGCCAGGTTTGGAAAGCTTACAAAAACTGCAGTTACGACTTAGCAAAAGAGAGGAGAGAACAGGCCCTGAATATAAACTCTATGCTTAGAAAGACCCGAGACCAACATATAAAATGCACATGGGCCAAATTAACACGGCAACGCTCCAGGATCACTCCAGACCCTCCCCTCCTCCCAAAAAAGCAAAGTAGCAAAGGCAACTAACTCCACGTGAGCAACTCTCAACATCCACAAACGTGCAAAGCAAGAGCTCAAAACATGCCTTTTTAACCTCAATGATCAATCCATTCAGCTGCTGAGTACTACACAGATGGATACGCTCCTGCTCACAACCACAGTGATGGAGAAGAACACGAATGCGGTTTCGAGCGGGCACAGAAAAGGATCTGGGACGCTCTCGTCTTGTGTGCGTAATGCGCTTCACCGTGTATCCGCCTGCAGATCTATCACCTCAGTATATTTTCATGTAACCTTTGAAGGAAAGGAAAGCAGGGGTTACTTCTCCCTCTGATAGAGCCGAGACATATGCGGCTCGAAGAAGAGACGTGGCTTGCCCGATACAAGAAGACCCAAGACCACAAGTTGGATCAGCTAGTTGCTGGTCAAGTTCTCCTGGGATCTCTCCACCCCATTCAGCTCAGGCAAGGGTGTGGTGTAGCCAAATGCACACCCACTGTCTTTCCAGAAGGACTATCTTTCTGATAATGATAAAAACAATAGCAAAATATTTGCCATTTCCTGAGCACCACAATTTCTATAATCTACTTCACCAACACCTGAGCTTTAGGACTTTGTACCTACCCAAATCATCAACTTGTTGGAGCTTCTCAGTACAAAGGGAAAGAAAGCCAAATAATACAGGTTAGGATCATTTTACGTAAGCATTTGATCAGAAAACTACAGAGTGTTCACTATTGTAAACCAAATCCCAAGGATCATGTTTTGAAAAAGTTTCCTTTTCCATGTAAATGAGGAGTAACCATGCCTTGATCTGTTCTGAAGATTCTATCTTGCTACATCACTAGGCTGGCTCGAAATGCCCACCATCCTCCACCCATCCAACCATAAGTCCATCTGTCCGTCTGTCCATCCATCCATCCATCCATCCATCCACCCGCACTCATCTGCCCCTCCAACAACATACATGTATGAAATACCTACTCAGCGTCTAGTCTCACACAAGACCTCGTCGCTCTTCTCTAGACCTTGCATTCTGCGTCTTTCTCAGGAGCAGGCTGGTATGGAAGTCCTTTCTTTCCTGTGTAACCTGTGAGACGCAGATTCACATGACACTTGGCTGTGGCCCATTATGGCAGGAGGCCTTTGGCACTTCCATTCAAAGGACCGCGGATGTCAGGAACAAGGCTAGCCCCCATGGCGTATGTGCTAAAAGTACTTCCGAATAATTACTCATTTTATTTTGGAGAAAATAACTGCAAAGCAATGAAAAGCTGATCGGAAGGGCTTTTGTTTGCTCAATGAGTATTTATTCTACCGGTTTTCTTAAAATTAGGATTACATACGTTTAAGCCCTGCAATCAAAATGCTCACAGGATACAAAGCCAACCTGAACCACCTGGAGGATGACCAGCTGAGTAACTTTGATTTTAAATCCAACCACCCATTGCCATCCTCCTTTTACTTCTTTAAACATCATGTTTGTAAAGCTACATTATGAGTTTGTACAACTGCAGTATGTATTTGTCACCTGCTGCTTTTGTTCTGTTGTTACGCAGGCTTCTGTGTATATATACATATGTATACTTTTGTGTTTGTGTGTGTATTTCTCTGTGAATCCAGATGCTCCTACCAAAATCTCAAGACATCCACCAATAAATCAAAACAGACCACGGGGAAATACGGGACGACGGTTTCAGGCGTACCTGAGTGTGTGTGAAAGCACAAAGCCCTCTGGAAGGGAGGGTGAAACAAAGAGACCACAAAGCCCCATTATTCACACGCGTACACAGACAAAGGCGCGCACGCGTGCACACAGACGTGACCCTTCTAGCGCACTGTGATGGACATCAGAAGAGAACACTTAGGCTCGTGTTCGAATTTGCTTATCCTAGGAATCCAGTGTGGGATTATATTTCCCTGTTAATTTTGCCCCATATGCTCATTCCCTGTTACATACTGGGGATTATTTTAAAACAAATAGCTTGTTGGTTGGTGGGAATGCACAGAAGAAAGACAGCACTTAATAAAATAACCTAGTTTTGCAGCCGATTCCCCTGCTCGTGGGGAAACATACATAGCCACACGGTATTCTGAAAAGCGGAATGTGTTTGGCACCTGGCAATGTAACCATGTGACTTCTGCTGAGACAATACTCTGAAATGGGTATTATTGTCCTTGCTTCATAGATGAGAAAACCAAGACTGGGGGCTTGAGAAACTTGGCCAAATCACATAGCTAGAGGCGACAGAGTTGCAATTTGAATGTGGCTCTACCCTTTTTCAAAGCCATTTTCTTCCCCACTACACCAGAGGTCTCAATTTGGGGTACAGGGACTCCCTAGAAGGTGTACAGATGGTCTTCAGGAAATCTAAGCGATTGTATACACAAGTGTTTGGATCTGTCCATTTGGGGGAAGGAGCTGGAGGTTTCATCAGCTTCTCAGAAAGGTCTGTGGCCTCAGAAGATAATGAACTGTCACGATTTCATCCCAGAGCTTCATAGAACCTGGTGTAGATGGCGATGCTTCCCCAGACCCATCCTCGATCTGCCCGCCAGCCTGCCCCTGTCCCTCCTCTGGGCTCCTAGAACCCTAGGATTTGGTCTTGTTCTGTGGTTATTTGTGTGCATAAGTCAGTTGCCCTGCGAGAGGTAAGTTTCTTGAATGTAGGGCACGATCTTGTCCAACTCTGTCTTCCCCCATGCCCCAGCACCATACTCTGCACATCAGGGGTGCCTGACAAGGTCAAACAAGGCTGCTTCAGTGACTGGCTGCTCCTTATCCAAACTGTTCTTACTTCTACTCATCTTTGGTTATCTAATTCCCCTCACCTAGAGGGCTCACCTCCTCAAGTCCTAGCCTTGCTGGCTGGTCAGTCTCAGGGCCCTCGTCTTCAATAAATGCCTGCACCTAAAATACCCTTCTGTTTGTACCTTGTTAGCCCGCAAGAGTAGACTCATGTTCTTGTGACTGTTTTCCAGTTGCCTCAGACATACTATGGACTCTTCACTTCTTCCAGGGATTCACTCACTTATTCAGCATGTGTTTAATGAGCACCTATTCTGTGCTAAGCATTCTGGCTGGAATTGGCAAAAACCCAGTCATCTCTTCTAACATTTCCGAGTTCCCCGTAAAGACTGAAACTACATTATGCATGGAGTTGTGCTCACTACATAATGAATGAATGAGTAACTATCAATGTTACCTTGAGATCGCTTTTGTTCTTCCTAATGGCTCAGAGCAGGCTAGTGCTATTCCTCCCATCTTTAGAAACATTGATTTTCTTTGAAACTAGTATGCTTATTCAGAATTATAGGGTTTATTAAGCTTAAAAAGTGCTTTCTAATTAATTTATATAGTTAAGAAAATAATCGCTTTCATATTTATATTCAAAATCAAGAGTCACATAAATGGCACTAAGAGGCTTCAAATAAACTAAAGTAAGTGCCTCCTTGTCTGGGGAATGGAGGGTTCGAAGCTTGTAATTCCGTGAGCTACAGCCTCAGGATTTTACATATGTGGAAAGGGAAGGGGACGGGGATGATGATAGAGACTTATTTTAAGGAGAACCAATCAGAATTTATAAAAAGCAGCATGGGCTGATCTAAATGAAGGGTAGGTCTTAGCTGTCCGGGATGTTACTCAACCAACTAGGAAACCAGGCCATCATCTGGGATGTCATTCAGTCAGTGGGCTCCCAGTTTTCAAGATTCTTCTCTCCCCCCCCCAATACTACATAAATGAATAATTAAAGAGGCAATTGAAAATAAATATTAAGAGTTTTCCTAACCATGTTCTCAAGGCATTTTTATCCCATTTAAATTTTAAAGGTAATTATATTGCCTACTGCCAAGAAAATTAACACTAATTATTGGAATAAATAATGTCATACAGATTAAATAGGAATGCAAAGACAAAAATGCCTAATGGCGTATTCAAAACAGGAAGCACAACACTGTTATTTCTAGCTCTAAGTACTATATCCTCTTGATTTATGAAGATGCAATTTTTAAACTTCTATTAGTGAAATCTTTTTTTTCTCCTATGCCACTTTGACTTTACTATCAGATTGCCATTAAAAAAAAATTACAGTAATCTTTTCTTACTGGTAATCAAGTACAATTTTGTTTATTTTATTACATGGCTTTTATGTGTTATATTGTTATATGGTTTGAGAAGAAATGTATTTATGTCTACCTATGAAAATCACATAATAAATTACGTTGCAATTAAAATCCACAAGCTAAGTGTAATATTTCGTCAGCAATTTCTTCCCAACTCATTATGTATTTTACCATCCCAAAGCTTTGATATAGAACACATGGATATTTTGAACAGGGATTGGGACTAACTCTGTTCAAGAGCTGAACCAGCGCTGAAGCAAATGCAAATGCAGAGTGTCCCTTTTTTTGGTTTTGTGTGTGTAGAAGGCATTGGCCTTCAATCTTTCGATCTTCCCAAACTCTACAGGCTAATTTCAGGGAGATTCAATAACGCACTGGAGCTTCAATTTCCTTTCTTTTCCTCCCAGAAGGTGAAAAGAACATATTTATGTGGTCGGGATGTCTCTTCCTTCATAAGTCAAAATACAGAAACTAGATGTTGTTTTTTTCACATGGGTCATATATTTGCTGGAACATCCCAACGAAGAAACTTTTATCTGTATCTTTGAGTTGTGTGAAGTGGCCAAGTTCCATGTTGCACGTGATTATTTTTGGTGCAAGTACTTTCAGATGAAGATTTCACTTCTGGCCTTCAAGGACTTGCCCATTCTTGAGTGAGAAACGTGCAGCCTAATAACAGACTGACGCATCTCTAGGAAGTCAGCTGCACTGGTTGGCTTTGTAAAGTCCTTCCAGCATGAAGATTCTCTAATTCTAGAAACTGTACCATTGTTCTTAAGGCTACTGACCACTTTTTCCTTTAACTTAATGTCCAGGGTTATGAGTCTAGAGTTCAAGGCTCAGCTCCGTGACTGGGTACAGCGAGGCCTTTGGTGAGACCTTTTCCCACCTGGCTTCTGTGTTCGCCACTGCCAAAAAGTGAGGCTCTCAGCTCCCAAAGTCTGCGTGTAGAAGAATTTCCAAATAAGGAAGTATGGAGGACTTACAGAGAGAATGTAAAACAGTTGAGGACAGAAGAGGAGTAGATAAGTAAAATCGAGTGAATACATTAAGATCTTTTCCTGTATTTGAAAAACACAATTTCAATCCTAGTAACCATGGAGCGCAAACATGTTGTAAACTCAATTCTGATCCCTTCTCTTGCTTCCACTACCAGAAATTCATGACCTTAACTGAAAAGACAATGACCATGTCCACCAAACAAAGGCAAGGAAGCAGAGCTGAATAGTTTTTAAGGTAACAATTTATCTAAATAGCCAGTCTCAATAACCCTACTCCAATGCCACCAAAATCAAAGGATGCAATTTCTCCCTGAGATTATATCATGGCTGGGAGGAGGATAGTGTTGAGTGGAAAGTTCCCCCACCACTCCATTGTAAGCATGTTCCCTGTGGAGACAGCATGAGTCTAAAGGGAAAAAAAAATCAGGAAGGATCATAGCAGAGTCCACAACTATCATTACAAGAGAAATTCAACTGGAAATGCATTCATTTAATTTTCAAAAATTACAGCATATAAAACATAATGTAATATTTAATACACTCCATGACTTATAGAAAATTGTCACTTCCAATTCTGTGATTTCTCAGAAAGCATTCAGCATAGTTTCCCATGTTCTCTGAAGTACTAGAATCTTGCCGAGTTAAGATGCTAATTTTTAAGTAGAGAACCAAAAAGACCATTTATAGGAAATAAATACTTCATTAAAGCATAAGAAAATAACCATGACTTTCTGTACAAAGCCTTGTACAAGAAGCACTGTGCAAACACTAATCAAATATCATGACATTCAAAGCCTATAATATCATGACAACATGACAATAAAAGAGAGGAAACTTACCTGCTTTGTGAAGATTTGGGTGTCAACGTAAAGAATCTTGGGTAACGGTGTCACCATCTACCGACTGCCCAAGCTAGAAACCTCAAAGTCGTTTCAGACCCTCTCTGCCGGCTTCCTCTCAGGGGCCCATCTAATTGGTCCCTGAATCTCATCAAATCAAACTTAAAAATCTCAAAAATGGCCCTAATTCAAATTGCTGGCATTTCTGGCCTGGAACATTTTAATAGCTTGCTCAGCACTCTTTCTGCCTCAAACCTCACCAGCCCTATCATGCCCGCTCCTCCCTTCTGGCAATCCCAGCCAATCCCTCCACCAGCATGATTTTTCTAAAACATAACCTGCCATACTTAGACCGTTAAAAGGTTCCTCAACACCTAGGGCTGATACCAAGACCCCAATCTTCCCAACCAATTTTCTATTTGAAGTCCCCAACACAGTGGGTTATTTTGCGTCTCAGAAGTCATCAGGCCCACCTACAGCCTGATGTGGGCTGACATTGTGGGAAATGTTTGTACCGCCACTGCACCAAGACAACTTCCAATCACGCTTCAAGAGCTAGCACACCTGTTACTACCTCCTTGAAGAGGCTTTCCTGAACACTTCAGACAGTCTCAGCCATTCTTTCCACTCCCAAAGAATACTCAACAATCATCTATTACATTTCACTGTGATTTTTCTGTTTTTGTGTCCACATCCCCTGCCTTAAGCTACTTCAGATCAGGCAACATGTCTTCATCATCTCAGCCTTCAAGCTCCTGGCATAGTGCCCGGCACACAATGGGTACTCAATAAAAGTTTGTCAAATGAATGAATGAATAAAATAAACAGATAAAAGAAGCTATGTCTTATAGACATTCTCTTCTAACGAACTTTACCAACGATGCAGATGACAATATTTTCAGATTTAAGACATCACAATTCATAATATCAGACTCAATGTGAACAACTCAAAATATTACACGTGCGTTTCTTTCTTTTTTTTTTTTTAATGTCTCTTCTTGTGCCAAATGTTGTGTTCAAATATCCAACAAAACCATATTCCTTGAGAGGATGCCAGTTTCCCCGGTAAGTGTGCCTGAAGACCTGGAAGAAGAAGACGCTGACAGGCAAAGGGAGGTCCAACAGCAGTTTTGCTCTAAAGCCAGTACCATTTCCTTAAAACCAGCTTCGGGAGTCATTGTTCACAGATGTAGCCTGTGTGAACGGTGACTCCCGAGACTGTAAAAGATGGCAGCTACCTCATCCACCACCAACCCCCTTAATGAAATTACGACACAGATATAACAATTCTTCTATGGTACATACTTAAAGCAGAGAGCTATCGTGACACCCTCCTTCACAGGAGCATGGCCCTTGAAACTCCACCAACTTCTAAGGCTTTATTTCAGTTCATTTGATCTGGCTAAGATCTGACCTCCTTTTTTCCATCAACCCACATATTTTAGCTTTTTGAAGTCTTAGCTCAACCTTGTTTCATCTTTAAAGCCTTAAGGAGATAGATCCTTTCTCCTAGCAGTCCTTCAGAACCTAGATACCGCCCTGGAGGCGGGAAAAACTTCACGGAATACCAAGAAAGCCATCATTCTCTGGCCTTCTCCTCCTAGAACTCTACTGGCTTTCTCAGGCCTCCCAGGGAGACACGTACACAGACCCTCCCACCCAAGGTCAGCTGCGAAGAGCTCGTGCAGGCTGCCACAGACCATCAGTCCTTTCGTACTATTTAACTCAAAGTCTCAGGCTGTGCAAGAGGACTTGCCCTTCTTGGAATCTTAAAAATCTCAATCACTCCACACCCAAGTCAAATCCATACTTCAGTGCCCTGGGAGTCCAAGCACTCCAGTTCTAAGACAGCAAAAGACAAATCATCGTCACCTCATGAGTTACTAAGGAAAAAGAAATCTCCTGAATGGTGATGTGATTTGTGGTGTGAAAGGAATTTCTGATCCTGGGTGCAGAGCTGTCTTACCTATCTGTATACAGACCTGGCAGAGCATTTAGTCCAGGGGCCAGCTCTACCTTGACTACAGACATCTCTCCTGTCTCTAGGATTCTGCCCTCTATCTGCCGCAGGGCTGACCTTCCTCCCCTTTCTGCCCAAAGCCATCTTCCTGTTGATGACAGGCAGAGGATGCCAAAGGTATCTTGCTGTCTAAAGCTTTGTCTAGATCTAGTCCAGGGGTTGAAATACTAAGTTCTCCAAGTCAGATTCAGCCCGCTGCCTGGTTTTGTATGGCTCAGACTAAGAATGGTTTTTACCCTCTAAGATGGTTGAAAGAAATCAAAGAACATCTCATGACCCATGGGAATACGTGATTTTCGAGTTTTGGTATTCAAACATAAAATTTTACTGGCACACAGCCGTGCCCATTCATTCAGGTGCCGTCTATGGCTGTTCTCACATGACAATGGCAGAGTGGAGTACTTGCGACAGACCAGATGGCCCACAGAACAGAAAATAATTTAGTTCACAGAATAAGCCTACCCACCTAAGCACTAGCTCATAATGGAGTCAATTGCATCAACAAAATTTTTCTTCTCTATTACTTAATCAGAAAAAAAAAGCCTTTATACTTACTATTCTAAAAGATTTTTAAAAACCACTTTTCCGCAGTTGTACTTTAATCATGTATCCACAGAAACGATCTTTCTCATAGGCACAGTCAAGCTGAGGAGCTTAGAGAACTAGGCTCTGAACCTGAGTGGCTTCTGAGATGGGGGAGCCCACTGCCCTCCTCCGGACTGGCTTGGGTTTTTCACAATGAACACTGCCTAGCCTCCCTCCATTCCCAGTCTGGGAAGTGGAGGATGACCCTTCTCATAGTGGGATGGCTAGCGGCCCCCCAAAACTCATGTCTACCCAGAACCTCAGAATGTGGCTGTTTGGAAATCTGGTCTTCGCAGATGTAATTAGTTAAGAAGCCAGACATTAAATCATCTTGGCTATTGAGTGGGCCTTAAATCTGATAACCGACGTCCTCACATGAAGAGGAAAGGACACAGAGAGACATACAGAGGAGAAGACAGGCAAAGACGAAGGCAGCGAGGGGAGTGATGCTGCTCTAAGCCAAGGGGCCGCCTGGAAGCTAGAAGAGGCAAGGAAAGGTTTGCCCGTAGAGCAAGTGGAGGGAGTTCAGCCCTGCCAACACCTTCATGGATCTCTAGCCTCCATAACCATGAGAGAATACACTTCTGTTGTTTTAAGCCATCCAGTTTATGACACTTTGTTAGGGCATCAACAGCAAATGAATATAACTTCCATTTCCAGAGTCTTATACATTTTTCAAAGACCTTCCACAGCTATGTAGCTTGCTTATGCTCACAGTGACTTTCTGGGCAGACAGTCTGCACCGATGACCTGTGTTCTTGCGCGGACGTCCAGGGAGACTCACCCATGTAGTACTACAAATAATAGCCAGGGATCCTGCCTGCCCTTTGCTAACTACTCTTGCAATTTGATGGTCTGTAAGCTGTTTCCATCCATCTACGTGGGGGCAGGGGGGTCAAACACGTGAGAGAAGTCTTACTCGTACCTTCTATAGCGACCATGTCAGGTTTAGCTCCACGTGGTTGTGTTTCGGCCCCCGAAATCCAGATTCGAGCTATGTTGTCTGAGCGCTCTGCTAAAGTCATCTTACCAAATAGGCAAAAACTCAGAAACTTTATGAACCAAGAAAAGGTCTCTAACAAGTTGTGTCATATGTTACTCATTTAGGAATATTGCAAAACCACTACTTCTCACCATATTTGCAAATGAAAAACACATGACTGTAACCTGTAATACCACAAGAAAAATTGCTCTTTTGGTATGCTTGGCCCCAGACTTTCGAAATATGAACCCAGCCAGGGAATTTCAACTGAAGCTGGGTTCAGCTTGTTATTCCCTTGCCCCTTCTGTGCCAGCAGAGAAGCTACTTTGAGAAAATTAACCCATACATATACAGTAGCACCCTGGGCACCAAATGCCATTGAGGAAATGGCACTGAAGACCTGGCCTCCAGTCCCTGGAGAGCCCCTTGCTCGCTGTGTGACTTCAGGCAAGAAACTCAAAGTCTCTCTCAGACTACAGCCTGCACCTACAAAAAGGGAATGATGATAATCCTGGACTCTCTTAGATGGCTGCAGGGAGGGGGCAAGGGGGAGACATTGGTCAAGTGGTACAGAGTTCCAGTTACACAAGATGACTAAGTTCTAGAGATCTACCGTACAGCACGGTGACTACAGTTAGCAACAGTGTATTGTCTACTTGAAATTTGCAAAGAGAGCAAACCTGAAGCGTTCTCCCCACACACTCAAAAACCAGCAGCTATATGAGGTGATGGATGTGTTAATTCGCTTGATTGTAGAGATGATTTCACAATGTTCACATATATCAAAACATCTTGTATACCTTGAACATACACAATTGTTTCTTGTCAATCACACCTCAATACAGCTGGGGGAAAATAAGATGATACATGTGAAAGCATTTGAAAATTATAAAGTAGAAATGGTAGAGGTTTTTATTATAGTCACCGATACTATAAAGTCCATTTGGTAACCAAAGCACAGTACTTCATAAAAAGATGGTTAATTAAAGATTATTTGTTCTCACATCAATTAAAAAAATACTAAAGAGACTTACAACAGCCGTAAAGAGTTTATAACTCCTCTCTAAAGCCCTTTGCATTCACTATTTGGGTTGAATCAATATGGTTATCTACTTGTCAATTTTTCTTATTCTTTAACACAGAATGTGAGCAGCCTGTTTTTTATGACTGGCTCAGAATATACTAAGCTAATCGATATATCCAGTGATAACAGGATGATTTGGAACACACATAACAAAAGCTTATCACTTTAGTGCATACTGAATCTGTCAAAATATTTTCCGAGAAGTAATGTGAAAATAGAAGTTCTCCATCTTTCATGATGTGAGTGGGTGGCGACAAAGGGATTAGGAGGTGATTTCCTGAGTTCACAGCTTGGTGTTTTCCAGGGAAGTACAGCAGATAACTGTTTATCTTTTTTAAAAAATGAGTTGAATCTGGGCTGAACTAGTATCCAATCCCCAAAGAAGATCCAATTCTAGCTTTCCCTTAGTTACCTAGTCTTAAAACTCCCCAGGCGTTCTGAGGGATGGTGGTAAGAGGCTGGTGCGGGCAGGGCTCACATCCCTCCACGCTGTCTCCAGACTCTTGGTGGGGTGTGGGTGACGAAGGAACGGCTGAAGGTATTTCACAAACAAGGCAGGTTTGGGCCTGTCACAAAGGACTGGCCCGCCCTCAGAGATGGACAGCTGGAAGCAACGTCACTGGTGAGCTAGTGTGAACTCCCCACGTAACAAGAGGCAAAATCGCTCTCTCAAGTTCACAGAGAAAGTCAAGGCCAGATGTGGAACCCACAGCTCAGTAGGACATCGTCCAAACCCTACTTGCTAGTATAGTACATCCTCCTTCACATAAGATTGACTTTCAGGTATCTTCTAAAGATTCACTGAAATTATGAATAAAGAGTAACGTTTTAAAATGTGTCATTATTAAGGATGACTTAAATTTGCAATAGTATAGGAACTAAAGGGTTTTTTTTTTTCCTTGCGGAATAAGATTAAGTCAATCTTTTGGCGTCTTTCCAACCAAAAGAATGTTAAAAGTGACAAGGGATTTAAAAGCACAGAACACCAAGAAATAGCAGACATTGTTCCAGGACGCCAAGGGCTAGAATCGCTCACATCCAGCCTTTGAAAGGAAAATACAGATGCTAAAGAACAGGACTGGAGGAAATGAGAAGGAAAAAAAACAAAAACAAAACTGGGGATCTGCAAGATCCCAAGTTTAGCTCTGCTCGTCATTCGACCTAGTGCTAACAAGCAAATGCAGGGCGAGGGACAGCGCAGAGCAGGGGCACTGAGGAAGGAGAGCGTGGCTGAGAACCAGAAAGAGCCCAGGGAAAGCACGGAGAGGAAAAGCTGATGTCTCCGGAGCAAGACACCCTTCTTAGTCACGCAGCACCTCTGACCTCTCCGTCACAAACCACGCAAGTCTCCGTGTTCTCGTTGCATTCCTGGCTCTCCTTTCCAGATGCTCGGCTGGGGCCACTTCCGTCAGCTTCGGGAGACACTATGGTTACGGGGGCGTGAAGAGGTGTGGGAAGGAAAGTGACTTTTTTAACACCTGTGACGCCGTGCAGTTGGAAGAGTTAGTCAAAGGGCAAAAATAAGCAACCACCAGGCACCCGACTGGCAGAGGGTTTACAAAGCTTTCCAGATGCCACACTTCGGTGGAACACAGGCTAAGATCAAGGCCCTGGGGCACCTGGAAAGTGGGAGGACTTGCAGAGGGACCTTCCTTCATTCCCGATGGGGTGGGAAGAAGGCCTGTTCTAGCCTCGGACAAATAAACCCGTGAGCTACATCAAGTGGCAAATGCTCGGCCTGGTCGCGCACGGCAGCTGACGGCCTCCTGTTCTGTGGCTTCTGCCGAGCTGCCTGGGCTTAACCAGTACAGGAATGCTCAGCTCCCAGCCTTCTCTGCAGTTCCCACACAAGGCACTTGAGCTTCCTATCTGCCTCCTATAAATAAAGCTAATCACACCCACGGCGTTCACTGCATAGGATACAAATCAAAACAGGCACAGTCACAAACGTGGGCCATAACTTTTCAGCTGGTTGACAAAGCCAGCCACTAAAATAAGCTAAAGCCAGATCCCATCAGTCGTATCAGTTTCATTAAACTCTTCTAAGAGACTCCTAGTTTTGAGGCACTGAGGTCACAGCCAAGAGCAGCACGTTAGGCAAATGACCCTTTATGGGGATGGCGCTCCACCCATTAGTATTGTACTTGTGAAAGCTTATTGGCCTAGGCTGGAAATACTACCTGTCATCGATCCTTTCATTTCCATGCAATTATTTACTTCCCAAACAATCCTACCGACGAATTGCACCCAAATGCAAAGCTAGCCACACCAAAAGATTTTTATACTAATGAGAAACGTAAGCAAAAACATATGTCATGAAATCACATATAAAGCTACATTTATTAACAAATTCATTTCCTAATAAAATACCATCTGCAAGCTACCCTTAGTTTCCACTTGATATAAATAGGTCTTTTACTGTTTTCAGATGCAGTTCCCAGAAAATTCTTCTATGCTCAACTGCAGAACACATCAGTCTTTTTTTTCTTTTTTGGTGGGGCGCGGTTGCCTGGAATGCTGGTAGATTCTGTAAAACTAAGTTTTTAAACAAATTATTTTGCTCCAAAAGCATGCTTCAATTGAAAAGCTAACCTTTTGCAATGAAGTCAGTTAGACTCCTAGAATCCCTATCATTGATACAAAAATTCTAAGAGGCAAGGAAATGTTTCGAGGATGGGCCATAATTAAAATTTTCCCACTCTACACAAGAGCATAGCCACAGAAGCAAACGTAGGCACACATACATGTTCATTCCATTTCAGTAATAGTTTATGTTTCTCAACTCACGAGTATATGCATATCTGCTTATTTGTGCATCGCAGAATGCTGTTTTCTGGTCATTCAACACCCACCCCCCCAGTGCACTGCACTAACACACGGGTCAGCCTCTCTCACTAAAGCCAGGGACAGAGTGGGATACTCACAGAGACCCCGTGACTGCTCTCCGGACAAGCCCTTTTAGCAGTAACTCTAAGGAGTAATGCTACCACTCATCAACGATGGCTACTTTGACTGGGACCCAGAACCCAATGCCTGGACCTCTTGGCGCCAGGGACTGGGGCTGAATTCGCAGGCTAAGTGCTTTTGAAAAGTGCATCAAGATTTGATAGGGTGAATTTCTAGACTTGGTCAGAGTTTCAGCCACATAAACGCCATTAGGTACAGAGCTCCACAACGCTCCACCCTGTCTATATTAATGCCCACATTTTAATCTACACCCTTCTAAGCTCCTGGGCAGGCTGTCGGACCTCTCATTTCCTTTCACCCTATCCTCGGTTTTCACATTACCCTTGAAGCCAGTACACTCTCCTGACTTTAGGGCCCTAAGCTTCTGTCCTACCCCTCTTTCAAATCCTTTCTTGAGACCTAGATTTTAAAATAAGTACTCTCTCCACTGATCTCTCTTCATGACTTTATTGCACCTGACCCATTTTCCTAAGAGGCTATAACAAAGTCTATTTGTACCGTCACCAAAGGCTGCGTGCACACAGGCAGCTCCTTGGATCATCATCTCCATAGTTGAAGACAGCTCAGACTCTCTTTGGAAATGTACCTCTCATTGGTGTGCCAGAGCATTGAGGAAAAAAAAAAAAGCATGAAGTCGTTTCTGAATCTGGGTCAGCCATGTTGTGAATGTACAAGAGAGAGGATTACAAGGGAGTGAATCGAACTGGGTCTGTGACCTGTCACTTGGCTAACGAGGTATGGACGCAGGCTGACAAACCTCTTGATGGGCCAGTGCCATTCCCAGACCAGCCCTGAGTGATGGCACTTCCGTGGATATCAGGGCAAGAGAAGGGACAAGAGCAATATCCCAGCCTCTCATTAGACTCCTCTCTCGAGGCGGGCTTCTGTTTGCAATCCCGTATGAAGTCATCCAGCGGAAATTAGGATGAGGATTTCCAAACGATTGTGCAGGAGCACAGCAGAGTAAGACACAGGCAGATAGGCTACGATTCAAGAGACAGAGTTGATGATGGATTTTCTAGCATTCGTTCACCTTGGTTCGTGTTAGTTGATCAACACCATGGCCGAGAAAGTGTACTCGAGTAACCATTTTTGAACTTCATTCATTCAACAAACATTTATTAAGCATCTACCATATGCCAGGCATTTGCTAGGCACTCAGGATACAGAGAAGGAGGAGACATTCCTTGCTCTCCAGGAGCTCACAGTCTAGTAGAGGAGACAGACACATACACGAGTGACTACAGTACATGAAGTGAGTGCCAGTCAAAGCGTACGGAAGGCGCTAGAGGAGCCCGGAGGAAGCAGCCTGCGGTAAGCCTGGGGGAGTCCGGGAAGCTTTCACAGGCAAAGGAACAATTGAGCAGACTTGAAGGAGAAACAGGACTTCACCAGAAGACAAGGGAGGGTAGGGAAAGACGTTCTAGGCTGAGAGAACGGCAGGCACAAAAGCAAGGAGCGTGATAACGCATGACATGGCGGGGAACCACACGTATCACCACATGGCTGGGACTGAGTCCGCATGTGAAGAAATGGTGAAATGGCAAGTCAGAGAAGGAGCATGGAATCAGAGTGAAGAGCTTTGTATGCAGGACTAAGAAACCTGGACCTTGTCCGGGAAGCGATGAGAAGGCACGGAAGAATCCAAAGCAGGGAGTGACATGGCTGGATCTGCCCATTAGGTCAGCCTGGATGGAGGATGGTTTGGAAGAGAGGTGAGACCAGAGGGAGGGAGAGCGGGGGGCTGGGGGACTGTCACAGGGGCCCACGGGCACTCGAAGGCAGGGAGGGTGACGAGGGGACGGGCTGGAGAGATACTTAGGAGGAAGCTTGACAAGACTCCATGAATGATGATACAAGAAGCAAAACTGCCTCAGAGATGAAACGATATGAAAAACACTCATTCTGAAAGTACAGCCGACAGCCCCGCTCCGCCCTCCCTCCGTGGTCCCATCGTCCTCCACCATCCCCGCGTCTGCCGAGCACGAGTAGCGAGTAGCGAGTAATGGCGCAACACCCAGAGGCGCACACGGGCAGACTTCTCTAATTCAGACACCGCTAACTTGGAATCTGCCACAAGTCACACCGACTGTGTGTGCCTATTGAGTAAGAATTTCAACCTACTTTCTTCCTCTGTGTCTTTTCAAGCCTTTAGGCACCAGTAACAGGAATCCAATCTAAAAGCAGTGGTTTCTTCCAATCAAGTGCTGGAGGTGCAGTAGGCAGCCGCTTACATGGTGGTGTCTGAGGGGCACCCCACACATGTCCCCCACCCAGGAGCCACAAGGCCTGGGATCCAATCATTAGCAACAAGTCATTCCTTTGGGAGACGCTTGGGTCCCTCCGACTTCTCTTTTATAAGGCAATGGTTCCTGAGATGGGTAGGACACTTAGTCATTCTAAACCCAGTGGGATTGTGGTTGAGCACAATGACCTTGGCTTTGACAGAAGGGATCAAGGTAGTCTAAGAGAGCTATGGAGGTACCCCTGGAAGACGCTGGTGCAGAAGGGAAGACTGAGGGACACGGAAGATAACGTTAGGATCTTGCCAAGGAATGGCCCCACAAGCACTCGAGAAACTAAGATTCTTAAAGAATGCCTTCCACTTCCGATGCCAGCAAATCACACTTTTACATTCTTGTACCTTAAGGAGCTTCTGTGTTTTATGCTTATGAGATGCTATTTTCTAGTGAAGGCCTATGGTAACTCCCAATCTTTTCGTGGACCTCACCCTGCTTACGACCAATTATAATCTCCAGTGTTGTTAATTTGTGCATACGACTACAAGTGCACTCTCTGAAACTATTTTATAAGTGCAACTTTTCATTCACTCAGACTGACCTTGTCTGTTGCCATTCCACATTATGGAGATTTAACTGTATTTGCGGAATGGTAATCAGTCAAGTCACAAGCAACAGAAGATCGAGACTCAGACTCTGACCTTGAAGAGTCTCATCTATGGCTCGAGAAGGTAAATAAGAGCCGCTTGTGAATACTTGATCATAGAGGTTAGAGCAGTGAACTAAAAAGAAAAAAAAATGAAACAAAACAAAACTTTAAAAATTACTTACTTCACTTGTTTGGAGAATCGTGAACTTTGGCAGCTTAGGCTTTGAACTGGCTGCACTGGGTTTTCCATCCAAGAGTGATCCAAATGACAGATTCCCAAAGCTGTTCTCGAATTCAATGGAAGGTTTCAGTGTCGGAGGGACGTCCGGTGCCTGGTCCTGGCCATCCATGGGTCTGACATACGCAGTTGGCTTTTGCTGCCCCATGTTTGTTTTGCAGTAAAGCCCTGGTGGAAAGCTCTGAACTGAAAGGCCACTGCTGGGAGCTAACAAAGAGGAGGCAACTAGGGGAGAACCAGGAGCTTGCACTGTAAATTCAGATTCTTCTGGGGAGACGGACTGAAAGATTTCTTTGAACGTATCCCCTACACCGGATTTGAGACTACTGTCTTCCTTTGCAGACACGTTTGACTCTTCAACGGCTCTGACCTGGGGCTGTTCTGCTGGGTAGACAAAGAAGTCTTCCAGTCGGGCTTGGGGCTGGTCCTGTGTAGACGGCGGCAGCTTGTTTGGCTGACCACTGGCCTGGCTGGCTGGGACAACGCTAGCGTTATGACTATCGCGTGGCCAGTCAGCTTTTGATTTCCTGTTGCTGTGTATGAGAGTGGAATTCAGTATCACGACGGAAGGAGGAGGCATTGGTGCTGAGGGGTGAGTGCTATCCTGGTGAGGTGGGAGCATTCGGTTCTTTTGTTCTGGGAAAAAGCTCGGCTCGGTTTTGTTGACGGGAGTCTGGGGCACAGAATTCTTTGGGATCCCCACTAGGTGATTCTGATTAGAATGGTTAGTTAGCAAATCCTTCATTTCATCATAGTTTCCCAGCGTGTTCTGGACTCGGTTGGCAAGTGCATCCCCTTTGTTTGTCTAAAATAACAAAAAGATGGGGGTGGGAGGAGAGAGAATGAATAGGTTTGTGTTTCCTAATGTTAATGTTTCAAACAGATGTCCTAAGTAGACTAGCATATAGGGTTCTTTAAAATTCTCATGCTGCCATATAATTTCATGCTTTTCATGTGCTATGTAAGGAAAAAAAATCAATAACACTCTTGAAAGAGCCTCTTGGAATGAGCTGTGTGATTAACGTCTGTATACTCCCTGGCCTGTCCTTAAACATGCTCATTGGGAGAAAGTTTTAAATTACGTCGCTTATGAATTTCATTAGCAAAGTAACTTATTTTAGGTCAGATGAGCTGAATGGTTACTTTCCATATTGTGATGAACAACTTCAGCTTAGTGATCGCTGGAATTGCAATGGAACGTTCGACTTATATTTTCTCTTGACAGGTCAGCCCTTTGCGCCACATTATACCATGAAAAAGGCTTAGCCCATTGGATCAGGAAGTCAGTGAAATTGTGCGATCATGAATATATTGGTTTAGAAAAGCTCAACATCTAATGGAGCTAACATGACTAAAGCGAATCTAATTCCTTTTAATCAAAGGACTGTATGAATTCCTGGTACCTGCCCACGTATTCCGGGGGCAACTGTGCTCACGTATTGATGATTCATACGTGTTTACTTTGAAATGGTGCAGTTGTGCATCAACACTGACTCAAGCTCTCCTGTGTCTTTTCAATGATTTAGAAAAATTTATTCAAGAATTAAACTGTTGCTTACGTAAATCAAAACAAGGCCAGATTTCCAAAGTGATGTTGGCAACTAAATCGTTCTACGGACAATCAATCATCCCCTGTAGGAAATACTAATCTTGTTAAAAGTGGCTCTGGTTGTTCTTCAAATAATTAAGTTGCTGCATGGGTTTTTGTAACACAGAAAGCACAGCTTTCGTAACTAGAAAATGGTGGATAGCTCTATGCTCGGAAATGACTTTGACGAAAGCTCGGCTGTTCATGTTCAAAAGTGACTTTTTATTATTCCCTTCACCTGCCAAAGGTGTTCTTAAATCAAGCTGTCAGAGTCAGAAGGGCAAAGGACTTCTTTGTGCTAAAGCTGCACTATTCTGGCCCAAGATATTGCAACAAAACAAGGCTACTGGCCTCCACGGAGCCATGTGGCGGTGGGACCACTGGATGGGGAAGACGCCCACCTTATGTAGCCTCTAGGTTCCAGGGGCCACAGGCATGTTCTCCATGCATGGGAAGGGGCGACGCCTTCCCCACTAATAACAGCCTCCATTGAAGATAGATGTTTAACTTCTCAGATCTCTCCCATGCCCTTAACCCAGCCCAAGCTCCTGGCATCCACGGGGAGTGTGCCTATCCGAGTGTGGGATCTCAGTCTAGACCTAGGCTGTCTGGCCGTGTGCTGTGCTCTGTATGTGAAGATGGAAGTGTGCAAATGAATGGAGGGTGAAGTGCTGGAAATGGATGAAATCACCCAGAGAAAGAAAATACAGAATGAGAAGATCAGCTCGGGAGGCAACCCTGGGGAACGTCAACCTTTAAGCGACCGAAAGAAGAAGAGGAGCCGGCAAAGGATACCAAGAAGGAGCAACCAGAGGGGGAATCAAGCTGGTGACCTTGGCCTCGTTGTTAACATGATCTCCGTGTACTATATGCAGTATCCAACTCATAGCATGTGTGAAATCATATAAGACATTTCCAAAGAAATGTGGGCAGTGAGGGAAATGGGATTCCAGAGATTACAGAAAAGTATGCTCAATATATGCTACGAGGGTCCTATTGGGGGAGGGAATTTTAGAAATCCAATAAATGTCTCTTTCAGCTCTCTTATCCACAAGAACACCTAATATTGCATCACATGCAACCTTAGTGCTAAAGCAGTGATTAAACAATTAACATTCCATATAATCCTCAGCTGAATAATCACTCCATTTTCAGAAGTACATTTGAAAGGCCTATTTAATAGATAGAGACGGGTAGAAATCACTTTTATTCCCTGAACATCCCTAGGTTTGTCCATTTTAATGGCACAAATCACTCTTCAGCCAAGGCCAGAATAAACTCCGGAGAGAGTGCTCTCCTTTGACAGCGGTGTATGACCAACCATTTGGGGAGCAGCCAAACCCAGTCTCCCTCCTATTCAGTCCCTTAATTCAAAACAAAGATTTCATCATGCTGAGGACCCAGTACAAATTTAATGCAAACTTTAGGGGCGCCTGGGTGGCTAGTCAGTTAAGCATCTGCCTTTGGCTCAGGTCATGATCCCAGGGTCCTGGGATCAAGCCCCAAATATGGCTCTTTGCTCAGCGGGGAGCCTCCTTCTCCCTCTGCCTGCCACTCTGCCTACTTGTGATCCCTCTCTCACTCTCTTTCTCTCTCTTAAATAAATAAAATCTTTTTTTAAAAAAGAATTTAATGCAAGCTTTAAATACTTACAGAGTTGCTCTGGGCCCTCAAACAGTTTACCTCTTGGGTCAGATGATGGCCTAATGAACACTAATCCATGGCTATCTTCAAGGACCTGACCCAGCAAGGGGGGAGATGACACCATTTCGTTTCCCATGTTAAATGCCTTTGTTTTACACTGCCTCATTTCATGAATTTGGATGTTGCTTCCTTCCCTCACACAAAGAGAATTCTATAGGAAATTTTCCCTTTTTGCCTTAGCTACCAGGAAGCTCAAAGCTCAATGGACTGAACGTTCTTTGAGAGTTTAATGGACTCGCACTAAAAGTTCATTGAACTTCCATTCAAACTGAGCTCTTCAACATCAGAATCTTGCCTTGAGATGTCAGAGAGACCAGGAGAATACCTCAAAGTCCTGAATGATAATTCACTCTCTCCAGGTCAACATAATCAAGACTCAAGAACCTTAAGACTCATTTGCTTGCAAGCAAGCTGGTCACATTTCTGCTCCTGTTCAGCAGTAAAGAAAAGGGACGTGCTCATCTTTTCTTCAATGGAGAGAATCTTGGTTAGGTTTGAATGTCTCTTCATTGATTTCTACTGTTATAATGATCTGGCTTTCCAATGCATGCTAAGATCTTTTCCCCCCATCTCTAGGTTTTAAAATATGCTTGAAATTAGGAGAACATCTAAACTGGCCAATGTCTAAAACCGTGTCTATGTAAATAAAATTAGAGGAAAATTAAAAGTTCTTTGCATAGGTCTAGAAAATCAACCTCCCACCATATAGGGTATACTACAGTAATGATTTCTTTTCCTGCATAAAACTATGAGCTCTTAAAGGTCAGAGACCACCTTTCATCCACCTTTATATCCTCAGGACTGAGCACCACATCAGGGGCATATCAGATACTCAAAAAATTGTTGCTGACATGAATAGAATCCAATTATAATTTGTATCCTACCTATATCAAAATAAAGGCTTTACAATAGCTTGGAGTAAAAAGGTACATAAATGGAAAAGCAAAAGTCAGGCTGACTTGGTTACTGTGATTGAACATTAAATTGAATTTTGAGCTTCCTGGTAGCTAAGGGAAAAAGGAAAAACTCATAGCTTACCGAATTCTCTTTGTCTGATGGAAGGAAGCATATTTTAATTTATTAAATAAGACAAGTGGTTGCCAGGTACTAATGTAAAAAGGAATTCTTCTCATTGGTTCAGTTATAAGAACTTTTGAACATGGGGTACCTGGGTGGCTCAGTTGGTTAAGCATCTGACTCTTGGTTTTAGCTCAGGTCATGATCTCATGGGTCGTGAGCTGCAGCCCCGCATCGGGCTCCTCGCTCAGTGTGGAATCTCATTGAGATTGTCTCCCTCACCCTATGCCCTTCCCCCTGCGCTCTCTCTCCCTCTCTCTCTAATAAATAAATCTTAAAAAAAAAGAACTTTTAACAATAAAACGATTTTTTCAGCACAACTTTACAGAAGATGCAAAGATGTTCTTCATGTGTCTTTTTCTTATGATGACTTAAAAAAGAGCATTGCATTAAAGTCTTACTCAAGTGAAGGTGCATTTATCTATACCTTGGAGTTAGGGGGCCAAGCTAATAGCTCCAGGTGTGGGGTTTTCCTGTGCACAAATGACACAGGGCCAGCTGGGATAACTTGGAGGAAAGAAGGGGTGTCAACTCCCTTAGACTAGCTTCCTCACACAGCAGTGGTCTCAGAGGGACTTGCAAGCAGAACTGCATAGCAGACAGTTCAAGGTTGAGTTCACTGGCGACACTTTCTGAGTTGCTGATTGAAGGAAGATCCATATGCTTTGCATAACAGACGTGCTGTGGCTACAAGTAGGAATTACCATGGTCATGCTTAAGACACATACTGGTAAATTCAAAACAGTCATGAGGCAGGGTTAGGCATGGAGGACACACAGATACATAGCCTCAAAAAGTCCACCATGTAACAATCTCCAAATAATTAGCAGTACGGTCTGGATCGACTGAGTCGCCTCTGACTTTCCGCCACCGGAGCTGGGCAACTGTCAACCAGTTTTTAAACTTCTCAAGATGTAGATATGAGAGCCACCAGATAGGAAACCCCATGGGGCCTGAAATGCACTTCTGTACACCTACACACCACAGTAACTTCGGAGTCACACCGAAAGCTCTTTCGCACCCTCCGTGGTCTTAGTAATCCTATTAAGGAGCAAGGCAATCTTGACTGGACATTACAAACATTGCAAAAATAAAACAGCCATTTCAACCAGTTATAGGCTTCTTTCAATTGGCCAGTTCTTTACTTCCTGTTCTAGATAATTGGTTGATTCTTAAAGGTAACCTCTGCAGCTCTTATTTTCTAAATAATCACAATTTCTCCATCATCAAGGAAATGCATTTTCCAAGTATTTTCAGGCATAAATTATATGTCTGGTTTGTGGCTCGTGACTAACAGTACTGCTTTGTGTAGGCTTTTTGCCTCTCATTACTCTAAGAAATGCAAAGTTGCCTCAGTTTGCTTCTGACGCTATCTACAAATCAGTAGTATAAGTTCATCACAAGACTAATGCGCTAGGAGGCAATTATACCATCGTATTTCTTTTTAATAAAAGGTAACAAAATAATTTAAGTTTTGAGGCTCATTTTTTTCCCTTTATTTCACTGTGGCTAATGTATGTGATTTGGTAATTCCTTTTTTCCCTAATTGTAATATTTTTACAGTTAATCTCTCTAAGCTGTAAGTTGCTATTTCTTTCTTTAATTATAATAACAATAATATCTCGAACTTGTACAGCACTTTCCAGATTTCAAAGCAAGGTCTCCCGGCTCCTTTGACTTGATCCTTAGCAACAGCCACGTGAGTCAGCAGAGCAGCTTTGATCTCAGTCAGGCTTCTATCTCCGCAACCCAAATGACCTTGGGTAAGCCACTTAATCTCTCTGTGCCTCGCTTTCCTCATTCTCCCAGAGTGCAAAGACTATAAAACGTCAGTTACTGTTGTTGCCTTATTGTTATTATTATCAGGGATTATTTCCTATCAGGTATTATTATTCACTTCAGAGAGGAGGAAACTATAGGCCAGAGGAATGAAGTTTCTTCACCAAAGTCACCCAGGACGTAAGTAAGCTTATCAGGTCTTCTGACCTCCTGCGGGACAATCAACAGCTTCCTGTTACAGGTACTGAACCACAGAACTGGGTTCTAGATCCACCACTGGCATGGATATGAAGCTGCAGAGAAGCCACCTCACCTCTCTGAGCCTCAAATTCCTTGCGGGCAACATGAGGGAAACGAGTACTCCAGTTGTCGTAAGGACTACACAGGCACATAGAAAGCCCTAGCACGTGCCTGGCATACAGCAGCCACTTGATACACACCAGCTCCTCAACCCGCTCAGTCTTTCCACACTAGCCTAGACATGTCAAACAGCTTCACATCTTTCAAGTGCTTTTGAAGACACCCCTCTCAGCACCATAGCACAAAGTCAGATTTAGAAGTTATAAGCAACAGAAGCAGCCTCACAGAGAAGGTCCCCATCACCAACCACATGCAGGGGTGGTCAACATTCTTTCCATTCTGAGAATGGTAGGGGTGAAGCAAAGAAAGGAAAGAAGTCAGCCAGGATGTTGAGAGATCACCATTTCTTCCAAGTGCCGAGAAAGGGCACGGTCTTGGGGACCGATGCTCATTAGCTACTTCAGAAGTTACCAACATTACTGGATAACTGATCAGGCCACGTTTTAGGCTTTAGGGTGGCAAGAGGTTTCCTGAAAGTCCTGATCCGCCACCAGGAGTTTTGATTTTTAATTTGATAAGCATTCCCACCACAACCCTAAGGTAGGGTTGGGGTAAGTCCTTGTCTCTACCAGTGGACCATGGTCCAGCTCTAACACTCCTACTGCCACTGGCGTGTCCAGATACTCCAAGGGCGTTCACACCAGTCCAGGTGTAGGGAACTGATGGAGGTGCACATTAGTTCCGGTATTATAATATGGGCAAACTCTTCAGTGATCTCCCAGGGAATCCTGAACGCGGACACAGCACAAGATGGCAGCTGGTCATCAAAGCAAGGTGAAAGAAAGAGAATCTCTAGGTCATCAACTGTTAGCTTAATTCCTCTCCCATACAGTCTCCACTGAAGAACAACAGCTCTTCCCCATCAAGAAACATAAAGGCAACAGGCTACTAATCACAAAATAGGCCTGGCCCTGAGCTAGACAAATGTTCCCACCTGGAGTCTCTACCTGATACACCCTCGTCATAGCAAGAGAGATGACTTCTGAAAACTTCTGGCAATGTTGGTAACAGGTTTTTTTTTTTAACTGCCTACTCAAAAATACATTGCTGACATCGAAAAATAAATATGCATCTATATTACAGGCCTTGTTAGCAAGAGATGGCATTTACCTTAAAGGTACAAGGCCATTAATTCAAAATGACTTAAAGTTATAAAGAGGGGATAAACCAAGGGTACTACACCTCATCACGGTAATAGCATTGAGCACGGAGTAGATTTTGAACTTTGAGAATGACTCTTTGAATAAAGCTCATTTTTCTAACTCATCCAAAGATAAGACGTAAAACTCCTCTGGTTATTCCTCTTTCTCAAGAAGGGAAAAGGCATCTATCATCCTTTGACCTCTCCTCTACTGTCTGGAAAAAATGGAGGCCACAACGTCTTGCCATGGCTGGTCACTCTTCACACACTCTTGACTTTGCTTGCTCATCTCCTCCAGGAAGGAGCCTGCCCAACACATCGTCACCTCTTCCTCTGGTCGCTTCACCCTCTCCCTCTTGACTGACATTGGGTCCTTCCCATCAATCTCTAAACATGTTCACATTTCTCCCATTATGAGAAAAAAAGGCTCTTTCCATATCATTTCTCCCCTCAGGTTCTAACCTACCTTCCTTTCTTCCTCCCTCCACACAAAAACTCACTGCCTTGCTGCCTTTCTTTGTTTTACCTCTTAACATTTACTCCCTGACTCCAGGCAGTTCACTTTCCACAACAAGCACTGGCATCAACAAATAAAACAACTCTCCCTAAGGTCGCTGATCCCCCCACCCCCTTAACTACCAAATCCAGCAGCCACTTCCCAGTCCTGACCTTTCCTACCCTCTCGGACACAAATAACTAACCAATAAACCCTGTATCCCCTTGATTTCTATGAAATGATTCTCTCCTAGTTCTCTTCCTGCCTCTGTGATCATTCACTCCTTTTTAGGTTCCTTTCCTGGCGTCTCCTTTGCCACCTCTTTTACTGCTTAAATGCCACTGCTCCCCAAGATTCTCTTTGTCCTTCTCAGTCATCTGCTGGCTTCCACGGCCACCTGCCTGCTCAAACCTAACTCTCTCTCCTGAGCGCTCTCATTAGCTCCAGGTCCCTATACCCAATGCCTAGGGGGTAGGTCTCTCTTCATATCTCACTGGCATCTCACACCAAATGTGCTCAAACAGATTTAATTCTTTTTTTGTCTTTTCAAGCACCAACCCTGTTTCCTCCTGAACAGCCTGTTAATGAGACTGCCTTCTTCTCAAGTCAAAAATATGGGAATCATTCAGACCTGTCCCACCCTCTCCACAGCCAGTCAGACAGTCTTATCATGTCAACTTCCTCGCACTGCCTTAAATCCTCCCTGCCCTGAAAGGTCCTTAGGGAACTACGGAAGCTTCTTTATCTGCCTTCTTGTTTGCCTCATCCAACCAACTCACCACATTGCCAACATTGTCTTCAAAATTCTTTGTCCTGCCCATGCCCTTACTTGAAAGCTTGCAGTGACTTCTCTTCTGTATGGAATTGTGTTCACACTCCTTGGCACGAGGCACCAAGTCTCCACTAACCTCTCCCCTGCCTACCTCTGTGGCAGCTGCCCTGCACTCGTGCCTTCCGTCGCTCATGATGAAGTCTCACTCCTCTTTGTGCATTTGGCTAAGACGTGACTAGCACGTCATGGGCCTTCGACGAATGTTTGCTAAACTCATCACGTCTCTAAACACACGCGTTCAAAGGCAGTATGTAAATTAAATCAATTGTAATAGGAGAAATGCTTTTTTAAGGATTATACTATTATTAACAAATTGGAAAGGAGTACTTAGGTGACCTAACTCTCTTGGTCAGATTAACCGAACTCGGAAGGCACCTGAGTCTCAGTCAAGAGCTGCTCACTTATCATGAACAAGGCAACGAGGATCTGGTCTCAGTGGTCACCGCGCCAAACAGCTTACTCCCTACCCCAAAGTGGTATTTGTGCCGATGCTGTCCTTTCCTTTTCCAGAAGTCATTGTCCCCTAATTGGTGCCCTTCTAAAAGCACGACTCTCAGAAATTTCCCTCTATTGTTGTTTTAACTCTTACATCATTTTGTTTCATTATGGAAAATTACACTGCTACTAAATTTCAATAAACACCAACCAGCTGCCAGCAATTCCACAAGACTCTTCCCCCAAGCCCCACCCCGAATAGAAAGTTCAGAGGCAGTCATTGTGAAATCAGTACTTGTAGACAGAGCAGCAGGGGCTACAAACTAGCTAGAACACCGCTAGGCAATCAACCTGGCTGTGCCACCCACTCCCCCCGCCCCGTTGAGGCAATCTCCTCATCCAGGACGATTAACCACCAGGAAAAAATGATTGGCTTTTCCCTTTCTCCTGGAACGAGGATTGTCAAAGAGCACTCAAACCACTCCACAGCTGCTAACAACCTAACATGGGAAAGGAAAGTGAGGCGACCGCTTGCAGATGGCACCGATCGGGAGGAGAAAGAGACACAGCCATGGACCTTCTGATGAAGTCTTCAGGGGCTGTCTTGCCAACACTCAAGGGGGGGAAAAGCGTCAAGAGGGCATTGCTTGCTGTCAGAAGTGCTGGGCAGGAGAGAACTCCTGGGAGACAAGAAGTCTCGCTAGTCCCGTTGAAATTGGACCATCCTCCCCGAAGAAGACAAAATTTGTCTCTGAAGACTTCGTCAGAAAGCTGCAATTGCCCCAAATACAGTGTATGTCTAGATTGCGTTTGTCAAATATATTCTCCTGGAAATGATTTGGGTGCTTTAAAAATAGATTAAATGTTGATTTAATCAACAGTGTGTTCAAAAACGTAACAAGCAACCATTTTCCAAAAAGATAAATTACATACATATTCAGCTACCTTGTACGGCTCCCCGAAAAGATCAAAGCCTGAAGAAAAGAGATCATCTTCTTGCTGGACTTCTTGATTCCTCCGCTCCCATTCCCTTTTTTTAAGTGCACTACGGTCTTGTTCATAGTGACTGATAGGAAAAGAAAAAGACAAAAGGAGAACAAGATTAATTAGTCATGTCATTCAGATCTCCCTTGTTATCAATAAAAAAAAAAAAACAGTACAAGCCAAGGCTACCCAAATGGATACACTGCACAGGGAGCAGAGAAACTTTTTCTGGACTTCCACGGGGTTTAAGATCCTGACCAGTTCTTTGGAATACAGAAGAACATGGAAACGTGCTCATTAGAAACCATACTCATGCCCACTTAAGTGTTCCAGAATCCTCTCCCCTTGTCCCTGCTTGAATACTACGGGCAATTACGGGCTCCCCAAAAGTCAGTCCACTGTGCAAAAAGGTACTGAAATCAAGTTCCTTTGTGTTGCCAACTGCTTAGGACTCAGAATACACAGATGTTACGAAGTCCTAACGGAAAGGAATTAACCAAGACGTCGCAGACCAACCGTAATTCTGTCCTGAGCCCACAGCCAGTTAGCCTGTTGTAACAAAATCACAGGAGCGTTTATGGACGTTTTTGGAAGTCTACAAAACACAGAACCACTCATTCGCTTACATTCCTTTTTTGTGATGGTGGTGCCTTTGCTCTTCTCATGGTGTGTGCCATAGGAGACTGACAGCCTCGTTAGGAAACTCTTCACAAAGAAAGATGTCTGGCTTGAACAGCAAACAGCTAACAATGAAAGGTGTCAAAAGCCTCGAATGACCTTAAGGCACACATGTTTTATAAACTCTGTGTCATTCTGTGACTCGTCACATTTCAGGCTTTCCCATTGGAGGATCAGCACAGAAGGTTCCAGATAATAACTAAGATATACTCCGGGCCCTGGGCTTTTATAGAATGAAATGCTTCCCGATGAAGAAAACAATTGTGCGTATTACACTATAATCTGTAAGTCTCAAAAGTGGTGGATTTTATTTTATCCATTGGGTTTTCTTTTCCCCTACTTTTGATCGAAATCTTACCCAAAGTGAGGACATATATGCGGGGCAAATTTAAATTATATAAACGTATGTAAAATGCCTAGCAGGTGCTGTACAAATGTTGCTTTCCTTCTCCATGTTAATACTGCCATGTTAAGACTTAATTAGATAATTGGCATGCAAATGAACGTAATAGCTAAAGGAATTACAAGAGATACACTAATAGAAGAGTATAGTCGACAGGTTTTGAATATATCCCAGACCTTAATGCCTATCCTTGGTCGCCTAGTTTGCTCATGAGTATCATAACTTTTAATTTACAAACTAAGAGCCCAGAGCATGAAATATCTGTGGCAGCTTAACTAGATATTGATATACATGGAGCGTGAGATGCCACTACACTTCATCATCCCCCTTTCTCCACAGGAATCCTCCAACTGACAGATTCAAAGTGACTTTGATAGCCTTGTTTTCTGAATCAACGAGACTTCATTTCTCCGATTTAAAAAAGTGGCACCAGTGAAGGGATGTTCCGACGTACGTTATGCTTCCACAATACGAACAATGCCAGACACGGAGGAGCTCTCTGGGCCGGTCACAAGAGCGCTCAGCCAATGCTGTCACCATCTGGAGAAAGCAAAGCAGCTCCAGAGCGCTACACAAAGCCAGACCCCACATCTGGGCCCCGTCTGGTCAAGAAAGATGCCAAGTCTAGATCCTGGAAGGCAGCCCGTCCTGGGGAGTCTCAGACGCCATCCGCAGGGATGACACTTGCTGGCATCCTCTCTCCTAGCCGGACGCAAGTTGAGATCTGAAGCACACACGTCCGTGGGCCGCAACGTCTTTGTGGTGGAGGCCGGTGTGCCATCAAGCAGACACAGTCACATCGTCAGACCACGCACACGGAGCGCGAGCTCGGACGGGAGCGCCGCGCGCCACGCATCACCGGAGCCCATGATCAGCGCGTTCAAACGTAGGAAAGAGAAGGCCGTCAGGGTGGAGGCGGACCCACAAGTTAAAGCAATACTGAGTGGGGGTGCCGGGAAGGTTTGTTGCAAAGGAAGCCCCTTGGTCTCTCTGCCTGCCACAGCAGATGCCTCTCCACACAAAAACAAGAGCCCAAGTCCCGTGCTTGTGAGGGACGCGAGCAAGATGGCGGTTTTCGAGCCGTCTGTTCTCTCGGGGCACCTGACAGGCCGGAACGACAGGCCCACAGATCACGCTGAATTCTCCCATGAAGAGAACCCAAGTCCTTTGGTCTCGTGGCTTGGCTAACTACCTTCCTTCTCCTCCGAGGGAAAGACAGAATTAAAACCCGGAAGGAAGAGAAGGAGGAGGAGAAAAGGAAATGTGTTTCAACTTGCGGGGCAGCAGCCAGGGCACGTTGGGCGCTTTCGACCTGGGTTTGATTTGTGAGGAGGCTCTTTGCTCCGTTTTGCATCAGTTCATTAGCCACCAAATTCCAGACGAAAATGGGAAGAGCAGATTGAGTGTGCACATGGGTGTTATCTGTTGCAAGCAAACGGCCTGCCGCATTTTTTAACACATACAACAAAGAACAGTTAATTCTCCTATCTCTGGCGAGAATGAATTGAATCTCCACAGAGTACCACTGCTCTTGGAAGGCAACCAAATCGCTCCAACTTCTTCCTCTTTCGCTCAGCATGGCGTGGTATTGAAAGCGTCACAGGATGAGGTATAATGGGGAATGAGCTACATGGCGATGAGGCTTTCAGTGTAGAACGTAACCGATTTCTGACTGAAACCAAAATTACTAATTTGAAGCACCAGCTAATTAAAACCACAGCTATGTATTTAGCCTCTTGTTATACCTACTGCAGTTTATAATTATGAGGACCTCTTTATCTACTCAATTAAAGTTCTTATGATTCAGGCAGGTTGCGTTTGAACCTGTGAGCCCCGCGGGGGCCAAAGAAAAGCACATGGCTGTCCCCCAATGGTGCGATGTACCTTGTACAGTCGCCAGTTTGTTTTCCAGAGAAAGGAAGGGCTCTACGGCCCATGAAGAAATGCTCAGGCCAGAAATCGGAATTAATCACGTGTGATTGGGCTGAACATTTCAAATGTATTCACACTGATGGGGACTGGGGGAATTGGTCCTATCAGTGTGAAAACCCACTTCCCGGTTGGAAGGTGGAGCCAGAAATTTCAGCAGGAGGCCTCTCTCTCTCTCTCTCATAGCAAGTCAGGACATTCTTCCAGGGTTTTTTTCTCCCAGAGAGAATACAATTTGTCACATTACAGTGCCATCAGAACCACCAACTGACCACTCACAACTCACTTTACTCTTAATTAACCAAAGGCCTCTGATTTCTCTGTCTCTCTCCACAGCCTATCTCTTGGAATCCCTGCTTCCCCGACCACTGCGCTAGCTGGTAGGAAAAGGACAGAAAGAACGAGTTGCATGTAACCACTCTGTTACTCACACCGATGCAAGGTGTAATGGTGAGAAGCTTCTCTCTAGAACGGGGCTCTTCTGTTAGCTCTGATTTCTTCACGCACCAGTCAGTGCCCCTGGCCTCAGTACCCGAGAAACTGCCCTCATTAACACGGGAGATAACTAAGACACTCCTGAGAAGAGGGGAGTTGTGCCAAGCCCTCGTTGAGGGAAAGGCAAAGTAGATGTGAACCTAGGTCTCAGCCATCTTCGAGGTCAGGTGATTTCTCCTCCTCATCTTCTCTTTGGCCCAGATACTCTATCCTTGCCCTTAAACCAGATCGTGTACACAGGTAACTCCCGTTTTCATCACTAATGGCCACAGGTGCATGGCTAGGATGATAAAACCCAGAGCACATGTAGATTCACAGAGATCGAGAGAGTTCAATTGTGCTATCTTCATTAGCTCCCGGCGGTAGCAGCTCGGGCTGATGATGCAGCCTCATCCTTTGGAACAAAGACTGTCAGAGCAGGAAGAGACGTTGGCAGTCATGCAATTGTGGTCTCTTCGTTTTCCAGATGAGGAAATTGAGCTCAGAAGGGTAATGGGCCTCACAGCAGGTTTGTGGCAGCACTGGGAAGGGGGGGCAAGAACCCAGGTTTTCCAGTGCCCAGACTCGTCTCCTCCCAATACCCCATAGTCTGTGCCTTCTGCAGCCCACGCTTCCATCGCACTCAAGAATGAATATCAGTCCCATTGGCGCTCTGTTAGTCAACTTTCCTTAGGATTGTATTTGATTAGAGATTGCCAGTAGGAAAAAAACTTTAGGAATTTAATTTGGATTTGAGTATAGAAAAACCATTAGTTTCCTTACACCGAACATACAGACCCTAAAGGGATCGTAAAAATTAACTACATCTGTGGGGAGAAGCTGAGCGGGGGAGAGTAAAAACCAGTTGAAGTCCATTTGGTCTGTGTATTTCATGAAGTTTAATAATCATCGTTTACCTAATTTGGTGATTTTACAAAGCTAGTTGGGGAAACATTAAAAAAAAAACACTGCTATCTTAAACTGACAAGTTTGTTGAAAAATACTGCTAACTAATACAGGATTTACTGTAGTGAGAACATACATGAAGGTAAATAATTCAATCTTCATTTTCTAATCCAACTGGCACTAAAATACCTTTATTTTGGCTAATATCTTTGTAAAGGCATAAAAAATACATATTTAATTCACCCAAGGGACAAACATGAGCTATAACTCACTCCTTATGGCTCTCCTGGATGAATTTCTGCCTTCTATAAAATTTGTATTTATACTTACTACATGTTCCAGAGTTCCAAGTGGTACTTTTTTTTTTGTCAATAGCTAGCCCTGTTTTGAATTTGACATTGACCTAATCTTTATACAGCTTCTATTAGTTAAAAAAAAAACTCTGCTCTTGAATACCCTCAAAATCACCCCCCAAGTTATGTACTTATTTTATCTGTTAATATCTATGAGCACTTAAATGTAAAGCGCTAGGGGCACCTGGGTGGCTCAGTCGGTTAAACGTCTGACTTTCGCTCAGGTCATGATCTTGGGGTCCTGGGATGGAGCCCTACTTCTGGCTCCCCGCTTAGCAGGGATCTGCTTCTCCCTCTCCCTCTGCCCCCCCACTCATGCGCATGCACGCACTCTCTCTCTCTCTCAAATAAATAAGTAAAATCTTTAAAAAAATATAAAATGCTAAATTCAAAATGATTAATAAAGCTAAAAGCAGGCCATAATTATTTTACACATATAGGGGAGACACATGAGAACCTTGGATCTGGAGATGTGAACATAGCCTTTAAAGCGAGTTTCTAAAATCAGTGGAAGCTCTAAGTCATGTTTAGACTGCAGGACTCATTGAGGCCTCTGCATAAAACCAGTTTCTTCACCAAATGGACTCTCTCCCCACAGACACTGGCTCTCATTAAAAAAAAAAAAGTCAAGATAGGAAAAAAAGGAGAAAAAACGCATAAGACATCTACTCTACACATCTGCTAGCGGCCCATTGGGCCATGCCAATTTCTTTAGGTTTTAGGGAAACAGGCAAGTGCTTATTCTTAGAGTTCCCTTAAATCTATGCTTTTCAAACAAAGTATACACCAATACTCCCAGAAGTCCTGGCAGGTAACTGGTTCAATATGTCCTTGTAGGGGCACCTTTGGGGTGCTTCCACTTCTGAAAACAAAAGCAAAAATTCAGCTCATCCAGAAACCTGGTCAAGTCATCCTGCAGTGGGGTGAGTCAGACATTCTAAGAACCACTCTCCTCGTCTTGTGTCTGTGTCACTTCGCTCCCCTTAACTCCTGGTCCCCACCCCTTCCTTTTTAAAAAAAAAAATTGTAACAGTCTTTATCGAGATATAATTCACATATCATTCAATTCACCTGTTTAACATGTACAATCCAGTGGTTTTTGGTATATTCACAGAGTTCTGCAACTATCACCATGATGCAGGTTGAGAATATTTTCATCACCCCAAAAAGGAGCCCTGTACCCTTTGGTACAGTGTACTGCCCCCCCCCCATCCTCCCACCCAGCCTAGCCCTAAGTAATCACTATCTACTTTCTCTCTGAATGAATTAGGTTATTCTGGATATTTCATATACATGGAATTATACAACATATGGTCTTTTGTACCTGACTTCTTTCACACAGCATAGTACTTTCAAGGCCCATCCATACTGTCGTACGGATCAGTACTTCACTCCTTGTATACCTGAGTAATATTCCACTGCTACACCATGCTTATTAAGGGGGTTCACTGTTGTGAGCTTATAATGATTTCGCCGGGGTCCTCTATGTTTCCCCTGAGACTTTATTCCTTAAGGGAAAGGTCTGTGGCTTCTAAGTCACTGACACCACGCTACAGGTGACCACAGCAAAGCTTCCTGTAAATAAATAAGTCACTTCAAATACAGATATTGTGAGGAAAACACTTTTAAAAAGTGTTTGCCTTAGGCTTAGGACAAAATTATTTTGACTAGCCTACCCAACTCCCCAAATGTTGTAATACTTCTAACAAATACGCAATACTCAAGCGGCAAAGGCAATTGAGTAGCTCTAGGAATGGCAAAAACCTACTGAAAACCAAACCCAACATCAACGAATAAACAGGTTCTGTGGTTTCTGAAGAATTCTGCAGGGGGTCCAGAAATGACAGTATCCGTTCTCTACCTCTTTCCCTTCAAAGTCGCTTGATCATTTATGAAGCACTTTCTATTTCTAAGCCTCAGTTTCATTATTTGTAAAATGGGAATAATCTTTCTCTTCCCTCTTCCTGCAGGTGGTGTCAAAGTTAAATTTGATGGTGGATGAGGAAACTACTAACGGCTGGGATCACTGACACCCCGACCGATGTGACCTTCATCCCCGAGAACTTCACTGCACGTTAATTCACGTGCGCCTCAGCACCACCTGGCAAATTAGCAGGGCAGGGAATGTTATTTCCGTGTAAGGATGGGAAACGGAGGCTCAGAAAATTGTTCCAGACTATGAGAGCTACATCCAGGACACCACTCATCTGATTTCCTAATTCAGTGCTCTTGTAAAAAGTCTGAGGCATGTAGTTTGCCCAAGTTCCCTCTACACAACAAAAATTATAGCCAATTTTCATTATTGCTGAGGTCTAAAGTCTTTCTCGTAACAGATGAGGACAAAGCATATGTCATCAGATACCCTCTGAGATGTTTTCTCCATAGACTCAAAACTGAACTTTGTGATAGAGGCACTCAATACAGGGACTTCATTCACAAACTCATACTGACATGAGGCTTAAAATCATAACGTTTTAATCTAAAACATTTCCAAATATTATCAATCTTCTATCATCTCAGTTCTCAGTGCTGACTGCACATGGCAATCACCCAGGGAACATCTTACAAATCCTCATGCCCAGGTCACAAGCCAGGCCAAACGCATCAGAATGTCCCAGAGTGGGTCTCAGGCATTCGATAGAAAACAACTTCTGGTCTTCACGTATGATAGGATCATTCGTATATAAACTTCTTTAGTAGACCCATTTGGGTGTGCTTAAATCTGATGGACTTAACATGAAGGTAAATCCAGAACCAGGCCCCTGTGGGGAACAGATGTATTCTATTATGCAGAAATCGACATTGCTAATATATGTCGGCAGAAATGCCTTGAAGGCGAAAAGCAGCTATCGCAAGAATAGACTTGTCTGGCAGAAGAACAATAACACCACCAACGGCTACTCTCTCGACTCCTTGCTCCACGCCAGGCACCACGCTAGGCATTTTATGAGTATGAGCCGAACTTCACCCTCACCCAAACTCTATGAGCTAATACCAACCTCACTTTGCAGATAAGGCAACTGAGTCACACGAAATCCAGGGAGGCTAATAGGCCAAGCATCACACAGTTAGTATGCCATGCGAGCAGAACAACTGTAGAAGCCACCAGAATTCCGAAGCCACCCTCTTAGCCTAAAAGAAGATGCCAGTAGGAAACAGAGACAGGCAGTGCTCATGCGACAGGCACAGGACAAGTGAGCCAGGGGGAATGTCTAAAACCTGAACTCCCTTGCAGAGTATCTCGGCTTAGCAGGGACTCTTGGAGCTTCTTCTCAGAACAACAAGCGTGGGTAGACAGTCAAATAAATATTGATTATCAGCAATATTCTAAGAGTGCGCTAAAAGTCCAATTTTTTTTAGAGGATTCCATTTTAATGGAAATGCAACTTTTATACCGAATGACCATGAGTCTGGCAACCCAAAGGTTCCCATCTGCCTACAGTGGCACTCAGCTTCTCAATAACTTTCTAGAAGCCTGTTAAGATGTACTTTAAAAGCAGTCTTTGCAGTGAAATTAAATTCTTTTGTCCTCACACACTCTAACCGTCGGTTAAGAGACAGTCCAATATCCGCGACTGCTCGAGAGAGGGGCCTGTCTCCTCAGCAACTGTCACCTCCCTCCTCTTCTCGGTGGCTCAGAATGTATAAGCCTGTATCTCCTTCACCTTCACGTCAAGCACCCCCTCCTCTCCCACACTCAGGAAGATGGCGTCGCACAAGACATACGTAAACATCCCTGAGTTTCTTTGCGGCTTTTGTAACATTTTTTGTAGGTTAAGTGTCTGATTTCCATTTTCATTGAAAATCACTTAAAAATAACGTGACTTCTGATCCATTCATTAAAACTGAGAATTCACTATCACTTCTTCTGGCTCACTGACCCATCGGTCACACAAACCGGTGTCTTACAAGCACCTCTCATGCAGTGTGACCAAACCAAGAGAGCTGCAAACAACTTCATGATTCAGAAGCTTTCAAAACAGTTTTCTGAAGACTAGCAAGGGCCTGAAGTGGATACTACCACCGAGAGTACTGGCAATGAGAGTGAATGTAGTGAATGTATTTACTTATATGACTCTTGAATCCGTACTAAAACTGAAACTATATAAAAACCAAAACGCCATAGAACATTCTCTTTCCCACTCTTGTCAGCACCTACCCTGTTCACCACTGCCAATCACACGTAATCAGTTTTATTATGTTCTTGTTTATTCGTCCGAGGTTTCTTCATGCCCACTTTTGTGTCGACTTGAAATGATCTCATTTATAGGTCCTTCTTCAAACTAATCAGAGTTGAGGCTAATGCTGAGCTTTAAAGAGCTTCGAGATCTAAACCTGGAGCTACTTGAAGGAAAGGTGAATATGCTTTTCATCATCAGACACGAGTGCATGGATCCATACGCGACACGGCGGTGACAGGCTCTGAGCGCTCCCGATGGCTCAAAAGGTCTCTGGCGTGGGCTGGCTGGGGCTTGGCCGGACCCTCTGTTCTCCATGATGTCTTGTCCAGCCCCAGTGGATCCTGGCACCGTCCCGCGTGCCATGTCCCCAGCTCCATACCTTCTGCCTCTGCAGACAACCCACACGGCACAGCTCTGTCTTTCGAATTAGGAAAAAGCCGCCTGAAGAATTTCCTCTCTATGCCCATTAAATATCAGGAATTCTTTTCCAAGTCAAAGCCTTAATAGAACCTGGGTTCTCATAAATGACACTTTTTAAAAGGTATTTTATTTTTGGTTAGCTATAAGCAAGACAATTTCAATAACTACTTAATTTAAAACAATATTTTCTCAGAAATCGTACTCTTAATTACTTGCAAACTAAGGAAATTAATGTCCTTAACGAGAAGTCGATAATTGACAGTTTGAGGAGGACTCTATTTTGGCGTCTCACCAAACCCTTTGATCTGCATGGACTCGCTCATTTTTACCCAGGCAAACTGTACCCCTTAAAGGCTCAGCCTTGGGGCCCCTGCTTCTCCGTGGCAGGCACCGCCGGAGCTCTGGCCTGAGCATACAGCTGGGCGCGGCCTGCTTGTCCGGTCCTCCGCTTACTGTCACGACCCATATCTGTTCCCTCACGCGTCACACAGACCCAGCATGGTGACCTTCTCCTGGGTCCCACTTCTCCCTCTCTCCTTGACGAGGTGCCTGACAAGGCGCCCTGCACCATTAGGGGTTGAAGTGTGCTCCCCTCAAAATTCATATGAAGTCCTGACCCCCCCCATACCTCAGAATGTGACCTCACTTGGAAATGGGGTCGTTGCAGATGAAATTGGGTCAGTTACCATGAGGTCATCCTGAAGGAGGGTGGGCCCCTAATCCCATATGACCGCTGACACTGTAAGAAAGGGACATTTGAACGGGGAGAACGCTATGTGAAGATGAAGGCAGACATGAGGCTACAAGCCAAGGAGCACCAGAGGCAGCCGCCACGCCACAGCAAGCCAGGCAGAGAGGCCTGGAACACACTCCTCCCTCACAGCCTCACAGGGAACCAACCCTGCCCACACCTGGGGCTCAGACTTCTAGCTTCCAGACTGGGAGACGGACCATCCATCTCTATTGCTTAAAACCTGCCGGTCTGTGATACGTTGATATGGCAGCCCTCGCCAACTCACCCGCCCTCAGACTGCGCCGCTGAGCCAGTTCATGGGGAGAAACGTCAGGTCACACCACAGTGGGTGCAGGTGATTGACACCTTAGGATTCCCTTTTTTACTCCCAATTACATGTCACCCATTCCTCTCCCTTCTACTCCAGCACCACTCTCTGTCTTCCCCCCTTTCCTGCTTTGTCTGAGAGAACTGTGGGTATTCAACGAAACTGTCACCACAGAAGAATTAATGCATTTTGCTTCCCATTAACTGGAAAAGTGCCAAGCTCAGTGTGCAGCACTCAATAAATATTTTTTTGACTGACTGAATGAACAAATGACAGGCAAACATATTTTTTCTGCCCAAGTTCAGTGACAAATGTTGACAAAGATCTATTAATTAATATATTAATTAACTTGTCTATTTAATCAACAAACATTTCCTGGGTGCCTACGTCACATTGGGCACCATGTTTGGTGCTCGTGAAAAAATAAGACACAGTGCGAGTCTTGGAGAAATTCACAGCCCAGAAGGGGAGGCAAATCTATTCCAAAATAATCATAGTACAGGGCAACACAGGCTACGCTCAGAGGAGCAAAGTGCTGTGGGAACATTCTCAGGTTCGGGTGGGGTGGGAAGCAAAGTCAGGCAGCTGTATGCCAGCTGGGCCTTGCACGATGGAAGGGTTCACATCCTGCACATGGGGCTAGTTCAAGTACACACCAACCAAAGATGATTCCATGGGACAAACATGGATGAGTGAACAAAAGATTAAAGAGGCAGCCAAGCCCGGTCTCTGGGATTGCCCATGTCTGGCAACATTGGTCCTCAACAGTGGCAGCAGAACGGTAAGATTTTCTGTTCTTTGGGGAAGCTGGAAAATGAGAGTTTGGTCTTTGCAGATGCTCATATTCAAGGGTAAAACCCTAATTGCACTTGTGATACCGAGCGAGAGGAAGCGCCATACAGAAAGAAATGGATGGCTGAGATAAGCATGTGAATGGTGAGCTCATAAAGAATAGATGAGATTTCAAAGGGAAGCATTTATTGTTTCCTGTATTATAGCACATTGTCTCTCACTATGATTAGTTATCAGTCTCAGTTATCCAAAACTGGTATGAAATAAAGCGTTTACGCAGTTATGCTTCATTGATGTCAGCTAGGGGAGCATGAAAATCTCCATGAAGGTGGGTAATTGATGTGTAAATCAGAGCTCAATCACTCTGTAATAGAAATGGTCCCACTGAAAATATGCTTGTTGAACACAATCGCACACAAGTCAGGGGGAGGGAGGGAGGGAGAAGATAGAGGCTTATTTATTAAAAATGATAATAACTGGCAATTTGTGCAATTTTCCCTTCAACAGAGGGCTGCTGTCAGAAATGCTTGCAAGCAAGTTGTGACCAATATATCCAGATAGTTTCCTTCTGTTCCAATGAACTATTTCTGTTTTATTTAAATGCTTAGAGAGCCTGGTGTGGATGTTTAAAAAGCAAATTAAAACAACATGTTCATCTTTGGAAACATGACACATGTTAATGACATCCGTTAACAACGCTTATCCTAGGTATGCTTTTGCTATTGTTCATAAAATCCTTCTGTCACTTTGCATTTGCTCTCTGAAGAGCAGTGAATAAAAATGGACAATGCTTTGCAATTTAGTATTGTAATATCTCACATCGAAACAATACTAACTTTTTCTTGTTGATCAGACAGCAGGTCCTATATTTGTCATTATAATCACCACCTTACTGGGGCTTAAGGTGCCCTGACAGTGTCTGGTGGCTGATTTTTCTTCCCTTCCACCGCCGTCACTGAATAAAGAGAAAATTCTCTACAGCAAACGCTGTCACAGAAGGCTTAACCGCCAATATTCCTGCCAATTAACCAATTAATATGGATAAGAAAGTGCTAGCTTTTCTTGTTTTTCCAGATCTTGTGAAAAGAAAGAATCCACAGGAGAGGCGGGTGTATGCTAGGCTTCCGGCATGGAGCCAACGGGTTGGCCCAGCGCATGCGCACACCCCTTATGCGCACGCCAAGCACATAACCTGTGGCGGCCCAGAGCAGCAGCAATGATAGAGACGCACTCTGCCGCGCAGGGGAGGACCCTCTGCTTACCGGAGGTCACCAACTCAGCCTGTCGTCCCACAGTACGCGTCACAGGTTATGTGCTTAGCGTGTGCGTAAGGGGGTGTGCGCATGCGCTGGGCCAATAAATGAATCCGCTACATACTAGGATTTTAGATTTTCGCTTCTCTTTTGAAAAGCAATAGACTCTTATATCTGTATGGTACTTCTCCCTTAACAAAGCACTTTACACAAGCATGATCTTATATGAGACTTGGAATAACCCTGCGGACCATGAGGGACAGGCACTCAGTCCGACCTCCTGACCTCCCATTGCACAGATGAAGACGCTGAGACCCATGCGCGCTAACTGCCTACCGTTCAACTCTGGCCCAGTTAAGCTGTGGCAGAGTCAGATATGAAGGCAAGTTGTCTGTGTCCGGGAACGATTTACTTTTCTACTATGCTACCTTGTGCTCTAATTGCTGTTTACTAATTCTGTTCTTCTAGAACACGGGAAAAGTTGCTAAGTGTGAGAGGAAAGGGATGTTATTTTAAGGTTTTTTTTTTTTTTAAACAGCCTTCTATGGGTTATCATTATTAGTAGTCCATAGCTAAGAGCTAGTTAATAGCCCATAAATGTACCTTTATGGAAAACAATCAAATGGAGGGACGTATATAAGATGGACTTTTGGAAGGAGGAGACCATGCAGTGGAAAGACCTCAGAGAGTGATTCTGTCACTTAAAGCCACGTGGCCTTGAGTAAGTCCCTGGGCCTCTCTCGGCCTGTCTCTGCAGTGAACACATTCAGCCCCATGGTCAAAGCTTTTGAAAGAACCACTTGTCCGATGTAATATACAACGTAGGGAGAGAGAACCTGTGATGGGATCATCTCAGACTGCACTGTCAGATTTCAAAGACTTGGTATGAAAATAGTGTTAAACATGGAATTAATGATTTGATACCGATGGCATGTTGAAATGCTATTTGGCATACGTTGAGTCAAGGGTTACTAAAATCCATTTCACTTGTTTCTTTTCACCTTTTTAAATGCGGCTACTAGAAAGTTTAAAATCATTCTATGTGGCTTGTGTTTGTGGCTCACATTAGCTTTCTCTTGGACAGCACTGGCCTTAAAAAGAGCAACGTTTTAGGTCTACTCAATACCCCACTTAGCTTGAATGAGACTGGTTTCAGAGCTCCGCCTCAGGGCCATAGGAGACTCTGTACCTCTGGGTTCGTTGCAACAGTCTAACCTAGTGGTCCCCTTCTCTATTCCCAGTTGCCCCCTCAATCTCATTTTCATGTAGGCCTTGGGCATATATGCCAATGTTTCTTTTCATGACTGCGGTATTGTCTAATTGGTGCACTGTTGATCAATAGTACGTGAGGTGTTGAGCTCTGTTTGTGTAATATGTTTAATATGCTTCTACCCAATGTGCCATATGGAGGCACTGCACTGTATATTATGAGCGTATTAATGCTATGACTCAATTGAGTATCACTGGTGCTGAACACCTTCTCCGAAATACCAAAAGAGCCTAAGCACTCTTCTAAGCTTAATGTCAATTTCATTTTACAAGACAAAGGCATTTGTTCAGATATAGAAATGAAAGAGGAAAAATAATAGAATGGGACTTAATCTACCAATAGCTGTGCCTTTAAATCTAAATCCTGTGCGGTTTCGATGGCTTCTATGCTTGTTTTCTTTCCAAGGTGCCTGTAATAGCCAGGAAGAATTTTGATCAGCATAAGCCACCAGCAGTTTCTTTCTACCTGTTTCACATACATTTCACACGTTACTTTTAGAACTCCTCAGTTTACTGATATTTTCTTGGAAAATCGCCAGCCAATCTGTAGCAAAATTAAACTGTGCCTTTTAATATAAAACAATCATTGATTAACACATACTGTGCGAGCCAGATGAATCACCAGCCTGCAAGGATGAAGCATTTGATCACAGTAACACACCATCCGAATGCTCTGATAGCTGCATTCATTCGCTGATGGGCACCACGACACACAAGAGCACAGGTCCACGCTGTGCAGCGCTTCACACTCTTGTTCCTCAGCACACAGTGTGCTCAACAACAAGAATGTAGTCAAATGAACAATTTGCTATGATTAGTTTAGTTTCATTTGTTAATTACAGATTCAACAAGAGCTGAATGCCGAAGCTTTTCAAGTATCAGATACCCATTGATCCATAGCCCCCAACATGCTCAAGTAATACTTGGAAGTCTAATATAATTTATTGTTACTCAGAGCACTGATTGGCTAGAGGAATTATACTCCAATAAATGATGGCACTGTCATTGAATCCGCCTGTAATTGCCTCCATTCATCGTAATGTATGCTCTAACGCAAACTGGAAAGAAAGGAGATGATCAACTTCAAGCTTCAGCTGTTTCAAATTCCACAGTGTGTCCCTAAGTTAATGGATGTTGAATGTTGTGCTGATATATATGCTGTGTTGCACGAGATGGATCTTCAGAGTCATAGATATGCACACTCATATATATATTTCATGTATGTAGATTTCACGCAGCTCTCTAATCAATGGCCGCTTGGTGGGCTCGCTTGCCTTCATGGAAGCAGATGGAATGACTCTGCCAAGACTGGGCCAAGGGACAGAATCCTCAGGAACAGTGGGTGCTCTACTGCTCTGTCCCCCACCTCTCAGGACAAATGGAATCCTCAGGCTCTTCATTTCCCTCTGGAGTGACCCAGATGTTTGTGACTCATCCTCCTTGTTGCCTGATGCTGCACCTCCCAGGAGCAGGCCAGGCCAGGAGCACAGGCCCTGGTCTCCACTCACCAGCACTCCACAGCTCCTCTGCAACCTCACTGACTCCACTCTCCTGGAGCCGTCTGCTGCGAAACGGATGGTGACTTCCTGGAGCTAGGCACTGCATGAGCCTCCCGTGGCAGCTGTCACGAATGACTACCTACTCGGTGCCTTCAAACAACACACATTGAGTCTCTTTCAGTCCTGGAGGTCACAAGTCTGAAATGAAGCTCACTGAGCTAATATCCAGGTGTCAAGAGAGCTGCATTCCTTCTCAAGGCCCTGGGGGAAATGGGTTTTCTTGCCTTTTCCAGCTTCCTAGGGTCACCCCCATTCCTTGGCTCATGACCCCCTCTCCTCCAACTTCAAGGCCAGCAGTGTGGCATCTCTCTCTTACGTCGGTTTCCAGGATCACATGTCCCCCGACTCTGATCCCCCTGCCTTCCTCTTAGAAAGACCATCGGGCTTACGTTTAGGGTCCACCCATTCAATCCGGGATCACCTCCCCAGCTCGAGGACCTTAACTTAATCATACCCGCAAAGTCCCTCCTGCCTTGTAAGTGACATACTCACAGGTTTGGAGGATTAGAACATGGACATCTTTGGGGGGCAGATTATTCCTTCTACCGCAGATACCATTCTCGTCCTCCCAGTGCCTCAGGCCATTACATGGCATTAGTAGGGCTTCAATGTTCTTAGCAGAGGCGAAGGAATGAATGCATGAGAATGACTCATTAAAGCTTTCAAAGGTCTCTTCCGGAAAGTATCTCACACATGAAGAGTGCCCAACGGGTGAGACAGGGCAAGCTGGAAGGCCCGTGTTCTTCGTTCCCCAACACCTGCTCTGTCATGTAACACTACTCCAGCCCTCCAGGGCTTGACTTTTCTCACCAGTGAGTGTCTCTGGGAATTGCTGTGACCCTCAAATACAATCACGTATGTGAAAACGTCTGTGAAGGTAACTTGCTTTCTCTGTGTTACTTAACCTTATCCTTGTTATCACGAAGAGAAGACACAGCAGACCTTTGGGAGAGAGAGAGAAGAGGGAAGAGGTCCCACTTCCACTGAGATGTAAGGTATTATTACTCAGTAAATCTCAATAAGAACCATTTGAAAGTGACCTGAAACTGTTTTCTATTCACATGCAAGTAGCTTAAGAGACTGACATAAGACATTTAAATTACCTCAAATGACTAGATGCTCAATTGCTCAAGATAAGTGAGGCCACGCTTGCCCTCTTATGTTGTAGTCGAACACAACAATCAAAGATGGGTTCTCCCTGTTTACATATTACAGCAGTATGAAACCTGTTGTTACTCATTTATCAAACCCTGCACATTAACCCATCAATTTCATTGATTAATAAGATGGTTCCATGACATTACAACAACAGGGATGACAATACATCTTCCAACAGGAGCAAAATTATCCCAAAAGGCACCACATACCTGCAAAACACTTTACTGTAGTTCAAACCGAGGATGTGAAAATGGGAGAAAATTAAGCATGAAAACAACCTTCAATCAAATGGTCTTCAGAGGGTATCAAGATCAAAGCTGTCATTTTCCATTATGGGGAAGAGCAAGCATAAAGAGGGCAACTGGGTGGCCCAGTGTCACCCATGACTTGGACTGGAGCCCAGGTCCTGACTCTTAATTTAGTGCTCTCTTCTTTGTGCCACCCTTCAGGTGACCTGACCTCTACTCAGTGCTCCCAGATCGCTGCTTTGGGAGAGAAAGGCCAGGTGACAGAGGAAGTGAAAGGGGCATTCCTCCACCCCAGGGTTTGTAAACAGGAGGTTGAACTGATAAAATGTGTTTGGGAAATTTGCTTTCAAATGCTCATGAATCACTAAAAACTAAACAGGCCTTAGTGTCTACAAGCAATCCACTCCATGTGAAAAGGCTGTCATATTCCAGACTGTGTGGGATTACTTTAGGAGAGAAGTAACTTGGAAGCCCTCCAAGGAAAGCCCATGGTTTGGCACAAAGCAGAGAGAGTTATTAAATAAAGAAGGAGGGGCCGACTAACGGCCAAGTGAGTGACAGAATGTGTTCTTTGTAACTGTTGCCTCAATGTTGTCTTGTGCACACAACCTGAAGCTCTTAACCCAATGGGCTGGCTGGCTGGTGGGCTGCAGTGAACGCTAACAGGCCCGGAGTGTGGGCACACAGGCCCATCCACAACTTAGGAGTGAGGCAGATTTCTATCAGAGCATCTCAGAATAGAAGAGACCAGAAGGCATCTGGTTCAACTGTCCAGCCCTCTACTCAGTAAGGAAACACCGTCACGGGCTGGCCCAACGATCCATTCATGCATGGCTGTGACTAGGGAGAAACGGCGTTGTGTTGAATCCTTCCCCTCCTGGCTTCGGACCCGAGCTATTTTTTCACGGTTTCCCTGGAACCCTGACTGAGAGGCTTTCAAAGGTGGGTCATTCGGTTAAGTGGCTGACTCTTGATTTCGGCTCGGGTCATGACCTCAGGGTTGTGAGATGGAGCCCCAGGTTGAGCTCTGCACTCAGTGGGGAGTCTGCTTGAGATTCTTTCTCCCTCTCCCTCTGCCCCTCCCCTTGCTCTCCTTTTCCAGCAAAGAAAGAAGAAAGGAACAAATGTATCATCCAGTTGCCCTCCAGCCTCCAACTGACCCTCGAATGCCCTTTCCAGCAGCAAATATGTAACCTTCAGGCAGGTGCATGCGGGTTTCCCGCTGGGAGTGGTAAACTTCCCTGGGTGGGGGTCTGGAGACCTGGGCTTCCATCTCAGACCTATCACTAGCTAGCTTGGTGGCCTCAAGCAAATTACGGCACTCTTTGGGGCCTCAGTTTCCTCACATGCTGCCCGGCAGGCTCAGGAAAGGTCACCGGCCGCCTCACTGACTCCACCACCAGCCAAGCGAGGCCCTGGCGTGGTGTCCCAGTACCTCAATGAGACAGAAATCAACGATCAGCCAGTATACAAAGCACACACGGCCACGAAACCCAACAAACGAGTCCAAGCGAGAACTGCACGCTTAGTGTTTATATTTCAAAACCCTTTGCTCCAGCTGCCCCAGCCTGGGCATTCGATAACCCCCCGATTCTCAGGGTATAACGGTTACCATGCTAGAATTCCAAGTCAAAGTGTATCCTATTTTGAATTCCACACTCCCAATCTGTTGCCTAGTATAAATATTATACTATGTAATGTGTAAATATTAAAATTTAACTTTAACAAGTTGAGTCACAGTCATTGGAATTCGGCCAAGACTCTAACACTTTTTCATTATTTCCAAAGAAAGACCAATTTAAGAAATGCAAACCAGTTCCAATTCACTTCAAAATTTGGCTTAACGTCAAAGAAATTTTAATGAAATTCTGCCTAAGCATTAAACATGAAGGTATTTATATGATTATTAAGTTAGCATTCGAGTTAAAGAGAAATTAGTTTTCGGTCTTTCGCTACTGGGTTCATAGGCCACTGAAACTCAAAATGATGGCTGCATTTCAACGGAATCCCACATCTCACACAGGCAGGCTTTAAAACAGACACGAAGACACAACATTATTTATCTGTGCTTTATCTGGCCCTTCACTGCTCTATGGAGGCAGAGGCCTGAACCACAGCAGGTCTGAGTCTTGGCGGAACGCCTTGTGCTCCTCCATGAATGGGAGAGGCCGCAAGGCCAGCTCCCACTTGCCGGCCTCCCCAGCTCCCCTGGAAGACCATCAGGACAGAGTTTCTCATCAACTCCTGGATTCTGGCCAATCCCCGCCCCCACTTTGGAACTCTTGGGCAAAGGGGTGCCCACAGTGCCTCCGGCCCCACTTCCTTCCCTGTTCTCCTTTCTATGTGTGCCCAGAAGGAGGGGACCTGGCCCTCTGGCTCGGTGCTGCTTTGCACTGTCCGTGTGCACAGGAAACTGCCTCAATCTAAAGCTGTCTCCCTGTAGTACCTTTTCCAGTCAGATCCGTCAGGCTTTGGCCTTGTCCTTGTCTTGATCGTGTGTGCCTGACAACCATATACATCTTTTTTGCTTTCTCTGAAAACTTCCCTAAAGCAATCTTAGCAAAATCAGGAATTTGTGTCCCCGTTCCTTCATGGGTTTAAGCATGAACGGTTTATCAGTATCATCTCACTACATATTCTCAGACTGAGAAGGGATTTATTCACATTCAGGGTACGGCTTCTATGGTGGGGAGTCTTCAGGCAAATATAATCCTCTAGGATCCTCAACCCTGACATAAAGAGGAGAGAAAGCTCCAGTGTTCGGAGACCGAGGGCTGGATGTGGGAGGGGTCACGACCCTTCTCCTGAGGCAGAAAGTGACAAGAGCCCGAGAGGCGCAGTGACAAGAAGATGAGTCCAACTGCTAAGAGCAGGGAGACGGGAGGAGGACGAGGCTCCTGGAGAAAGGAAAGCTTTGGAATGGCATCAGTGAAGAAGATGTTAGGCTGAACCAGAGATCTGCTGAAGAGCCAGGAGAGAGGGCCGGGGAAGGTTTGCAAGGAGCTGGCTGGGGGACAGGACCGAGAAGGGGAGGGACATGAGAGGTCACGTGTCTGCAAGGCCCTTCCCAGGCTCCGGAGGAATGGGGACAGCCAGCAGAAGCAGAGGGAAGTCCCAGAGACACTTTTTACACCTGGGCCTACGGGGGGGGNCCGCAGGGTTTCCCACCTGCAAGAATGAGGGAAGGCTTTGAGGACTACAAAGAAGAGAAATACTTCCCCCAAAGCCCCAGAATTACATTACAAAGGCAAGTGCAAATGTATCTGGTATCTCCCCAACCACCGCTCCCGTCATTTACCCCAGAAAATGGAAACCAGAACGCCCCATAGGGTCCCCAATGCATTTCATAGCCCAGTGAGGGACTAACGCCTGCTGGGAAATGCCTGCTTAGGGATGTTTTGCAGGAAACACCTGCCCCCTCATCAAGGAGCCTCCCAGACACGCACAAAGGCCCTGAAGGAAAGTAAGTCTAATTGGTCACCCTGACTCCCCACAGGGAGCATTTCTATGGACCCGGGGCTCAGCGGAACTAGGCCAAATGGAATGTGCTCCACTTGCAGGGAAGCAGAGGGGCTCTGGTGCTAGCCTGCGCACATGGGCTGAAAGGGCCCCGACGTTGTGCATTAAAAAAGACAAGGCCCAGGCACAGGGGAGGCTCTGGATTTCAATTTCTGAAGCGGTCTTGGGGAAGCAGGAGCAGCCTTCTGAGAGGCCCACACGGAGACAGGGGACTCAGGGGACGGTTTGGCTCCACCCAAAGGGACGCAAATGCTGCTGGGCCAGCAAGCTCCCCCCTCTGTGGCCAGAGGGGCTCCAGCAGGGCTGTAGGGCTGCTAAGTTGGCAGCTGCTGCTGATCTCGAAAAGCCTCCTCATCTCTGAAATGCCGATTTTTCAGATTGCTTGAGGACAGCGTGAGTCATACTCACTGGTCAGTATGCCACGGAGTGCCCATTCTAGAAAAAGGCTGCTTTCCCACAATTCTGAGAGGATCCGGTTGCTTGGCCCGGCTCTCCCTCTGCAGAGAGCTTGGTAAGAGATCATCATTCTTGCAGCTGAGCTGATGCCTTAGCATTTGCTATGCTTCACTCATCAAGCTATTTATCAATGTGCCTTTTGTCTTAAGAAAATACATAATGGGATTTTAATTCAATTACAAATTTACATATTACCAACTGGAAATTAATTTAATAAACAATTTGTTTCAATCAACTAATAGGAATAGGTTAATGGTGCAATTAATCAAATATTTGACTTTTCAAAGTTTTGATTCATTAAACTAACAACTTGCCACTTGAAAGCACATAAGGCTTCATCTCAAACTTTGAGGCATGCCTGTTGCTGTTCTATTCACAATAGTAAAAGCACATGATATTTACACTTGGAAGTACTCTCAGAGGCCAGTTGGTCCTGTGCCCTCATTGACAGATGAGAAAACTAAGGTCCAGGGAGGTTATCATCTCCCATTCCTCCCATGCACCCTCCCCCCGGCCCTGTGCACATGTACACTCGCACACTCACCGCAGACTCGTGACAAGTGCAAGAGCAATTAATATTCTGTACGAGGTTTCCATTGCCCTTGGATAATTGTTTTAAAGCAGGACATATTTTAGGAAATGCATATTTTATTTCAATTTATCGAATGGGATGATGATAGTTCTCAAAAACTACCTTTATGTCTGATGCAAAGGCTCATTCCTATGGGCAATGCCAACCAATGCATCCAAGAGAACTTAGAGCAAAACAAACAGCTTAGCATTCCAAGAGGTGCCTGCTAGAGACCGCCACAGTTCACCTGCCAAGGCAGAAGTTCCTTTTCCACTACAGTGCAGCTGTTATATTCATCCTGAGAAGGTGGCAAAGTCTCAAAGAAACTGCCACTGTATCTGTATGGCAATTAGCGCATCATTATCTACAAGCTTTGTGACCGCACTCCTAAAGGCATATCTCACAGCTACCTTCTCTTGCTCTGATGTTTAAAACAGGGACATGACCACTTCAGCTCTAAGGAGGCCACGCTTTCACAGGCCCACAAATCTTTTTATAATGCCAAGCCAAGATATGCACCAGAGGAAGCAACCCACTAATGCAAATATATTTTTCCAAATGGCCAAAAGAAGGAGGACGACTGGGGGCAACTACATGACCTTTCCAATTGTGATTCTCTCAGGCAACTATTTTAAAAGCCGTTCGCTTCCTCTTCTCAATTCTTTCCCCTTATTATCTATATAGATAGAATACAGACTAGAGAGAAGAGAATACACATATATGAGAAAATTTGCCACTGTAACCATTTTCAAGTGCACAATTCAGTGGCATCAAGGGCGTTCACGCTGTGGTGTGACCCTCACCTCTATCTATTTTCCAAAACTGTCATTCCCCCAAAGCAGTCCCACTTTCCCGACCCCTTCGCTCCTGGCTGCTGGGACACAGAACTCAGCAGCAAGGCACCTTCACCGGCTTCTTTCCTGACACCTTCTGCTCCTCCCAGTCCCTAAATGACCAGGTCCCCAACTCTCTCTTTTTGCTTGCTCACTTTCTAGCACCACACTCTCGCCCTTTGCCATACTGGCCAATCTCAGGGCTCGGAAGAGTACCCTACATAAAAGACCCCCAAATGGCCAGGCCATGGCATCCTTCTGAACTCAAGCCCCGAAATCTCACCTGGCTGAGGGTCATCTGTGCCTGGCCTTCCGATGTCTCAAAGTTCATATTCTCCAACCTTCTCTCCCCTGCTTGCTCCTCTTCGTGTGTTGCTTATTTCTTTCATCAATTTCACCCAACGCCCAGTCCTGCAGGCTTGCCATTTGGGCCTCATCTCTGCTTCTTTCCCCCACTCACTCTTGCCTGGGGCCACTTCCTCCGTCTGTGACATATACAAGTTTCCAGGTCATTTTACCTTCAGAATCCAAGCCTTCCCATCAGTTCCTACTGCGACCGCCCTGTTGTGAATTTCTGTTCCCTTTCTCTTGTAAGTACCTGCACAGTCTCATACCTGACTGTGCCCCAGTCCATCTCCCCAAACTTGTCCCTCACCCCTGTTCTTGATTTCCTGTGCCCAGGCAATCCTCCACCTCCACTCTGCCCCAACCCCTGCATCGTCCTATCTCTGCACTCATGCACTCCCACCTAGAATGAGCCTTCTACACATCTGAATGTAAAGGCTACATCTCCTGCTAAGTCTACTCTGCTATCTGTGCCTGGAATTTGCTCCCTGTAGTGTGTTAAACAGTGACCTCCAAAAGGTATGTCCAGCCAAAACATGTGAACGTGACCTTAGTTGGACATCAGCTCTTTGTGGTGTATATGCCACCAGTTAAGGATCTCCAGATGACTGGTGTCCTTACGAGAGAGAGGCAGAGAGGGATCGGAGACACACAGAAGCCATGTGAAGACAGAGGGAGAGATCTTAGTGATGGGACCACAAGCCAAGGAGCGCCAGAGACCACCAGAAGCAGGAAGAGGCAAAGAAGGATTGCCCCCTAGAGCCTTCAGAGGACGTGTGGCCCTGCAGACACCTTGATTTTGGACTTCTGGCTTCCGGAAGTGTGAGAGGAAAAATATCTGTTGTTGAAGACACCAAGTTTGCGGCAATTTGTCACAGCAGTCTGAGGAAACTAGTGAATCCCTCCCTCTCAGAACCCTAGCATCTAACCTTCTTTTCCTTTATATCAATTACGCATTTTTGGCATCTGCCCCATCCTGATAGACCACAGCACCTGGCACACGGTAGGGACCCACTTCACCCTGTTGAAGGAAGGGGAGGGCAGAAGGGAGGGAGAGACAGAGCTGACCCTGCACCAATAGGGGGCAGAGACTTGGGGGCGGGCTTCCTACTCTGAGCACAAGTAACCCACCAAAAGGAAATGGTCCAGAAAGGCCACTCTAAGACTATACAGCCTGAAGTCAATGTCTCTGTGGTCCACGCCATCTGTGAACAGGAACTGAGCACAGAATAGGGGAAGGAGTCCACCGAACCTGTGGGTCATGTTTCCAAAAGAGTATTTCCTTGAAAATTAAAAAAAGGAAACTCACATTTCTAAGTCCATCTACTTCTTCTTAGGCTAACATTATAAAATAAAATGATCAGAGCTCATTAATGTAATTCATGCACTTCTGTTTTTTTTTCAGGTTATAACAGCAATAATTACCTCTGAATGGGTTTTCCCTGGGAATTAAATGACTGATGGGGGTTAATGGCCCTTTGGTTTTGCTGTGGGTCATCAGCTCCCCTGAGTCTGTCATTAATCCCCATGATATGCCCTGCTGAAACAGGTCATTGGTGACAACGGTCTTTCGTGCTTAAATTGAACTAATGCATTTTACTTCTCCTTCGAAGTCAGAATGGCTGAAGGATCCTCTATCTTTAGGAACAAAGACATTTCTCCGATAGTGGAAAGAAAGTGTGATTTTTTTTTTTACAGCACATTAATAAGACTAGGGAAATGAAAGAATCTGACTCCTTTGATATCCAGTCCAGAGGAGGAAGAGACAAGCAGCGCTACACCCCGAAACGCAACGTAGTCCGATTAAGCGCAAGGCAAAATGTGACGGATAATGAGGCTGATGATTATGGTATGTGTTCTTTCAGGCCTGTAAAGAGTGACCACACCCCTGTTCTTTGAAGTTTCCTTTTGCTCCTTTGGCCTTTTTTGGGGGAAATGGGGTTCAAAAGTCACCACCACTAAGCATATCTGTCACTGACAAGATAATTCCACGAGGCACGCTGGTCTCGGGATAGGCCAGCATGCTCGATCAGCACAGACGTATCCATCTTGTAGCTCAAGGCCTAGAGGTTCACATTCAGAGCCAATGACCGGTTCTGGCTGCTGGCTGGGGGACCTCAAGTTAGACCTCCCTTCTTTGGAGTAGCTCGTCCCTGTGGACAAGCAAAGCCTGCACAGAAAGCAAATTACAAGGACGGAGTCAGTGAAGAGTAGCAGGTCCCTCCTAGTCCTGAGGAAACTGTGCAGAGGCTCACAAGATGGATACACCGCGAGGGGCACTTCGGCTGAAAACAACGGAGAAAATGGAGCTCACACTCAGAGACTCGAAGTGTGCGCCGAGGGTTTCTCGTGTTCGCTTGTATTGTGCTATCGGCTGAGTTTCAGACGTCCTCCGGCAGTTTGCAGAACGCCACTCTTAGGCCATCAATGTCTCCGAATACAGTTTTAAGACAGATAATTTCCAAATAGAAAAAGGATCATCATTATGGGGGAAGAGGGGAGACAGGGTTGGATTTGTGACAGAGATTTTAGTTCCCACCTGGATTTCAGGTGCCCTACAGTCTGTCTTTGGGCAGTAGTAATTTGCCTTACGATGAAAGTAACAGGGAATATTATTTGGCATTATACATTCTATTGATATGCAGGCAAAAAGAAACGTAAAGAGAAGTGAATGCTAGATACATTTATTGGGAACAATCTAGTCTTACTTTCCTTCTGGTCATTATTGTCCTATAATATGTATACATAAAGAGGAAAACATAAAAATGAGTTAAACTCATCCCTTTATGATCAGCAACTTAAATATGAATTGCACAGGCCACATAAAAGGTATACTGACACAGGTACAGAAAGTAAAATCATGCTGGTAATATGGCTACGTTACTTTCAAAGGTGGGAAGCAACTTCAATGTTGCACTGAAAAAGAAAGCAAAGCCTTTTGTAAAAAAATGTCATGGGGTGCCTCAGTCGGTTAAGCATCCGACTCTTGATTTCGGCTCAGGTCATGACCTCAAGGTCCTGAGATCAAGCCTTGTGTCAGGCTCCGCGCTCAGCACGGAATCTGCTTGAGATTCTCTCCCTCCCCCTCTGCCCCTACCCCCTCCCACACTCTTTCTCCCTCTCAAATAAATAAAATCTTTAAAAAAATAAAATAACAATGTCAAGTTGGAATCAAATACATTTAAAGCTAGGTCATTACAGTTTTGTGTGCACAAGATTTTTTGGACAATGTCGGCAGTAAAGAAGAGAAGCCCCAAACAGAGTGGCTGGTGACAAGTTTAGGAGCGGTGATGGGGGCTGTGGACTGCAAAACCTCTGCTGATTTGAAAAAGCTTAACTTTAGAAGATGTATTTCTCAACACTTCAAAATTGCCCAATAAATCAGAAATTATAAAGATTTGGCCCTTTCAAAAAAAAAAAAGCCTATGGTATGGTATTTATCATTAGCTTGCAATGTCTAGAGCTACTGGTTTAGAAACAACTTAAGAATTAAATTAAACGTGTGGCATTTGTCAAACTGCACTTAGAAAATCACGATCTGAATATAAAACTGTCAGCTTACTGCCACCCTTCCCCTGACCCCATAGGCTTTAAAGGGCAGGTGTGCTTGGCTGACTTACGAAACCTGCTGTGAGCGGAGGAGCTGTGAGAGAGAGGAGCTGCTTCCCCTGCGGGCTGTGGGTCTGCTGTGGCCCTTCAGCCTGACACACTATGAAAGGTGCAGTTTCGTTTATGTTAATGACGAACACCCACCCGGGTCTTCCCTACAGAGATCATCGGCTTTCTGTATCATTTTACTACCTATCTAGTTATAACTCTCCGCGTTCCTCAAACTGTTTGAGGTGGTTTTAAACATGCGCTCATTCATTCTAGACCACGTGAAAAAGGACATCTTTATTTAAATGTTTGCACAGAACATATATGTATGAACTACCTAAACGGAAGAGGTAATACACTCCTGTAAAACACAAAGACTCAAAGAAACCCTCCAATACTTCTTTCTCCAGTCAGTTTCTGCAAACATCTCCCCGTGCCAGGCACCAAGTTAGGCACCATGGACTGGAGGCATGCGAAGGCATCATTTCATTTTTTTCAAGGCGCACCCATTCATACAGATCTTAAGACAAACAATTTTTTTAAGTAGATTCCATGCCCAACGTGGGGCTTGAACATGTGACCTTGAGATCAAGAGTCGCATGCTTTACTGACTGAGCCAGCCAGGTGCCCTGAAAATCAATTTCTTTCCAGCTCTAAGCCTCTCAAATGTTTAGGAAACCAAGTCTGTGATTCTTTCAATATTAATGACCGTACATGGTCTACTGCGTGAGAGTCAACTAAAATCACTGGCAATTAGAGCTATAAGAACATTTTATGCGGCCCCTGCATTTTAACCGTGAGAAAAATAAGGGCCAGAGAGGGGCAGTGATTCACCCAGAAAGACAGAGTGCAGATCTGAGACGTACTATTCCATATATTATATGTTATTATATTATATTATATTATATTATATCCAATACATTTAAAAAGACCACCAAAAATTAGTACATAAATATATTTTATGCACAGGGCACCTGGGTGGCGCAGTCGGTTAAGCATCCAACTCTTGGTTTCAGTTCAGGTTGTGATCTCAGGATGGTGAGAACGAGCCCCATATCAAGCCCCATGTTGGGCTCCATGCTGAACACAGAGTCTGCTTGAGGCTCTCCCTCTCTCTTTGCCCCTGCCCACGCTTTCTCTCAGAAATGAATAAATAAATCTTATATATATATACACACACATATATGTATACATATGTGTATAAATGTGTGTGTGTATATATATATAATGCATGTTAAGTAAAAATAGAATGTTTTTATATATTATAGTTTTTTAATAATTCCCTGCTCTGACTTTCAGATTAGTGAACTACCCACTGATCCCAATCTCATCCAAGAGGGCTTCTGCTCTAATACAGGTACCAAAATTCAGCAAAGGTATGCCCTTAGTTCCCGCATCACTTCTGCTATAGCAGCCAGACCAGGACAGCTCCCAGACATCACCTCTTCTGAATTCATATACTTGTTTGGTTTGTAAGCTTTTACTGCCTTGGACAGCTCTCCCTTGAGACAGTTTTCCATCATTATTTTGCTCTTTGACAGTGTTGTTAAGTGTGCAAATACTCACTGATATCGCCAACAGAGGGCAGACTAGGAAAAAGAAGAGTTGAGATTGCCCATCCATCCTTTATGGTATGAGTTGGCACTTCTGATAAAAGATTTTCTTGGAACAAGTGGTTACGACAGTTCGCTAAAATTTGGAAGCTAAACAGGCACTGCTTTCTTTTGGGGAGAATGGAGTCCTGAAACCTTCTAGAGAGGGGGAAAAAAAAAAGAGCCCCACTAGGGGCAGAGTAAATAAGACCCAGTAGAGATGTGTGAGCCAATTTGCTCAAAGACACAAATCACGATCAGAATGTCAGAGAGACTAGAATCCAGCTCTTCCAATCTGGATGTCTTTCCAGAGTAAGGCCAGTCTAATTTACAACCAAAAAGAGAGGATGTGGCTATATTCTGTGTTGAGCCCAGGGCATGTTGAGTGATTCTGAAATTAATCAGATGAGATGAAATGCACCAATTTATAATTCTAGTGTCTCCTAAATGAATAAATTAATATAGATTTTTCAAAGATCCTGGCCTTATATTTTGGGGAAGTTCCAAGGTATAGCTTATGAGCAAGAATGGTATGACAAAGGGTCATTCTTGGAAACATGAAAACAATCTTTATGACAAACCCAACTCTCTGCCGCCTCAATCATTCCCTAAGAAAATCACCTGCTAGGGGCGCCTGGGTGGCACAGCGGTTGGGCTTCTGCCTTCGGCTCAGGGCGTGATCCCGGTGTTATGGGATCGAGCCCCACATCAGGCTCCTCTGCTGTGAGCCTGCTTCTTCCTCTCCCCCTCCCCCTGCTTGTGTTCCCTCTCTCGCTGGCTGTCTCTATCTCTGTCGAATAAATAAATAAAAACTTAAAAAAAAAAAAGAAAATCACCTGCTAGATCACTGCGTAGGAATGAGAGACAAGCCTTACTTCATACAACTGATGGCCCAAGGCATTATTCCCCAAGACAAACGAATGCCTTTGGCTCCTGTCTTGGTGTCAGCTCTGCCCAGCCTGAATTCCAGGGTGTGACGACGTGAACTACATCTGCATGCTCGCCTTGGTGGAGTGCCGAGGACTTAGTCGTCCCAAGCTAAAGCACAAAAGAGCTTGCATCGAGGTGGTAATTACCGTCACTCTCCCAAATGATGAACTTCCAATCACACTGAGGAAAATGCTTTGTCAGGACAATAATCCCAATTAAGAATTTCTTGACAAAACTGCTAGAGCAAACAAAAATGTGCCGGTAGATAACACAGAACTCAGAAAACCACCCCAAGACTGCCCCTTGGCAAAGTCACCCAAAGAGGCAAGATGACAGAAAACAAATGTTATATATTTAGGCATGTATCTTCCCCTGGCCTTCTCTACATAGCTTGTGCAGCTGGGAGCTCAGACACGCAAAATGCAACAAAGCCCCCCGCCACGTGGTTGTTTCCAGAATGTGTAAGTGGTGTATGTGGCTATAATCCATACAGAAAAGTCTCAGATCGATGTGACGGCTCCTCTTCGACCGACCCCTCTTCTTCTGGCCATGCAAGTACGTCTTAGAAGATCGGTAGCAGGAATCAAAGATGAAACTCGAGTTTTCCTCAATCTGTAGCTGTCCGGGAGAAGCAGCCGAAGGGGGCAGTCAGAGGGCTGTGTTGCTAGAACACAGGCTCAGGGCTCAGCCGTCTGTTGGGTCAGAAGTCCATGTTCTGGTCCTGCCTCTGCAGCAAGGCTCCCACCCGGGGCGCCCACCGCTCCTGGCCCCGCTCTGCCGCCGGTAGCACCGGAGCCGTTTGCCAGGCAGTCTGGCCCCGGGGATAAGAGAGGTCAGAGGGGATCCTGCAGGACAAATTCTAGGGTCTTTCTGAAAGCCAGAGGGCTTGCATGTAGGGCTACGTGGGGAACCCTCCCAAAGCCCCAGCTTGAGGAATTCTGAAGAGGAGTACCAGGCCTCGGTGAAGGAAAACAGAACACAAGCAGCTGGAGCAGAAACAGGAAGAAAACGAAGTTCACCTCAGTTCCCCCGGAATCCCTGGGTGATCCCACACGAGTTTTAGCCTCTGCACGCTCTGCACAAAGAACCTCCCTCAGGAGCACGGGTGGTGCCTTCCTCCTGATGGGCTGTCTGGCAGCGACAACGGAGGACTTGCCCGTGTCTTCCAGTAGCAGAACTCGTTTGCTTATTTTCTTCATCGAGAAAATTATAACCATGCCTCAATAAACCCTCCCAGCTACAATGAGGTCCTCTTGTCAAATCTACCTTGTACCAATTTCTGCTGATGTCATCAGACAGGGAAAGATTCAGAAAGGAATGAAATGGTATGATTTTTTTAAATTAGATTCATTCAATCTCAAAGGTTATAAGCTTCAGTTGTCCCCTAGGTAAGAAAATGAGTTTTGTTTAATGACTCAGATATTTGGAATTTTTGAAAGAGTTAGTTACAGGAGGGATAGAATTCAGGTTATAAATAAGAGAGAGGGAGAGGGGGGGAGAGAGAGAGAGAGAGAGAGCAGGCAAGCGAGCACGATTGAGGAAGAAGGTTGGTTGTATACACTCTGTATATTCTCGCTAGATGTCACTTCAGTTTCAAGGTTTATCCTCTTCTCCCTTCCATAAGATACCTTTTAACAGAAAGCAACATTTTGAAATTCAAAGCTTTATATCATAATTCAGAGAAACTCTGTTGAATCTCTTCTGAAAGCTAATCTTTCTAGTAACCAAATATTATGGCATCTTGGGGATAGATATTCTGTATGAGTTTCTTATATGCCGAGTTTATCAAAAAGGTATGTATATAAGAAAGATTTTACAAGAAGTAAATGTGAAGTGACTGCGTCACATCAACATAAAGAAAATGGAATTGTTTTTTAAAATGTCTTTTTATAAAAGAAAATTTAAAAAACCATGTGTTTAGTTATTGTATACTCTAGCAACTTACCCACAAGATGCCATAATAACCTCAGAGCCAGTAGGGATACCAAAAGGCACACACTGGCACAGTGATATCCGTCGACAATTAATTTCTATATACAGGGTAGAGCAAAGGGAATTCACAGAACTTCGGGTTACAATGGAGTCTTAGCGATTACGGTGTCCCAACTCATCCCTGGACTCCTGTTTTCAACGTTGCAGAAGCCAGATCCCAAGAGAAGTTCAATGAGTCTCCAAAGATCTAGAGCCCAGACCTCCAGACTTGGCCAAATGTGGTTTGTCTAATGACTTGGCATAACCACTGGCAGACATGAAATGGAATTTCAGTTAGACACCTCCGAAAGCGATGACCCTGCCCCGTCATTGGTGGGGAGGAGGAGGGGAGGCGGAGGTGGGTGAGGGAGAGAGGAACAAGGCAAGCGTGTCCCTTTCTCTCTGTGCACTGGAATAGTCATGAATGAGTTAACAAATGCAGAGAGAGAGAGAGAGAGAGAGAGAGAGTGAGAGCAGACTCCTAGTCTGGGTCTCTACAATGCCAGACATCTGGATGAAAATTGAAATTTTTAGTCAAAACCCCAGATATTTACAAACACATGTTTTCATCTAAATATTGGATTGTGCATAGACAGACCCTTAATGTAGGTAAGTGGAAAACAGAAAATCGCAAATCTCCATGATTGGGTGAATTATTGCCTTCGGTTGGGGAAGGGGGGGCCAGGGCTCTATGCTCAGTATGCATGAAGCATTTTGAGACGTTTGCTGAGATGGATATTTTTAAACTCTTTCTAGCCATACATAGAATGCAGAAATTAACACAAGAATGTCTTAATTGGGCCTATTTTATATACAAAAGAATAATGGGCTAAATGGGTTGGAATGAATGCCATATTTATCCTTCAAGGGAGGAAAGACAGGATGATTCACAGGCGGCGAGGCCAAGAGCATGCAGCCTTCTCAGAACTAGAACAAATATATCTCCTTTCATAATATTCCGCCTCCTAGTCCTTAAAGGCCCCCTAAAGGCACAAATAGAAAAGAGATGGGGAAATCAGGAATGATTCATTTTAATTTCACATACACTAATTTTCTTTGAGGGATTATGAGGCAGAACCACGGTGATAGCTGACAACTCTGTCTAAACTTTAAAACGCCCAGAGAATGACACCGTCAAAGGAAGGTTCCATTGTAACTCTTCCCAAGTCACCGCACGCATCCTGGGTGCAAGGCAGCCAGTCGCACAGACTCCACAAAGGTGTCTGAGCAAAGGAGAGTCTGTCTTCGGCCGCTGAGAGCATTCCAGCATTTCACGATTCTGTTTACTCTCCCAACCAAAAAACAGGCTTGAACTCCCTAGGCTTGGAAATGACAGGAGGAAGAGGCAGGCACCCATTGTGCGGGGTGACCAAGGCCACATAAACTCGCGGCAGACGTTCAAGAATTGATGACAAAATCGTTGGAGCTAAGCAAAAAATTACTCTGGTTAACAGACATGGACTTTCGTTGGGGGAAGAAAAAATAAAAATAAAGCAACAGTGGGAAAGTGACACATAGGATGTCTTGCACGGAATTATTCATTCAGGGAAAATGATCAGTCCTTTCTCTTTGCCCAGAAAGAAAGGTTAAGGGTCAACATTGGTAGCCAACAAAAGACAGCTGTGCAAGAAGTTGCCCGCTACAGAAATTTGGATTCGGCTGACTCTTAAGCTTGGTTTCCACAAGTCCTGCTGGCTGGGATCACTGCTCAAAGGGGTGGAAAACCAGAATACTGGATCTCATTTGTTCCCTCGGACCCCTCAGGTTAGACCCACAGATGCCATTAACAGATGCCGCTCTCCCTCCGAAGGACAAGGCAGCTTCCCATCAAATTCGACAGTGATGCCCGGTATTGCAGAAAGGCGTAGCAGGCTAGAAAACAAAACACAGCCTGGAGGTGTCGCAGGGCTGTGACAGAGTGTTCTTGCGAAGGTGCGTGCGCTCCAATTAAACTACCATCAGTCAATCGCCACTTTCTCATTGACTGTGGTTTTAAAAATGGTTTGTCTTCCTCTCCAATTGATCACCAATTGATAGTTTAGCTTAACAATTCAGCTCTTTGTCTCCGATGGCCCCCAGCCTCTCCATTAAGTCCTTAATGAGCTGCCAACTTTTCATATATCTTATTTAAAGAAATGTGCTCAGATTTTCTTATGCTAAGTTTTTCCTAAGCTGGATATATGGTTGTTATTAATTTAATGAATTGGTGCCAAAGCACTGGGCTAGGTTTTATAGGAATACACAGATGAATGAGACATAAATCACTCTAATTCGGGCCTAAGTACCAAAAAAAGGGGGGAGGTACCAGGTACTGCAGGAACACAACTGACAAAGATTTTACCTTTGGCTAGAAGGGTCTGGACAAGTTTCTCAGAAGAGATGAGGATTTGAAGTGGTTCTTGACGTATTGGTCAAGGGGTATAGAGCAGGGAAAGGCATTTCAGAAAGAGGGAACGGCCTGGGTAAAAAACAACAACAACAACAACAGGAAACTAGAGCGCAAGGTGGGGGGTGAGGGCTAATGGGAGATAAACCTAGGGGCCAAGCTGTGTCGGGGTTTATAAGCCAAGTCCAAACACCTGGCCTTGACTTTGAATGGGATGGAGAGGGGTAGAAGGCTGCACTGTTACTAACTCCCACAGGCAGATGCGAGAGCCACGGTGCACCTCTAACGGCCTCCCTTTCCACTGTGCCCTGGCCATCTCTATTGTGAAGGGCTTAGGGTGAAGGGTCTCTTTTGCCTAGCAAAGAAGGTCAACACTCAGACAAGCAATGTCATGTTCATTTTCACTGGCTTCGGCAATTCTTTCCTGGAATGGCATCTGTATCCATTTACTATTCTTTACATCCACCCTTCACAAATCCTGCACCCCAGTGCATTACGAGAGATCCACTTCTTAAGACGATTCCCACCAAGACCTCCCTATCGATGCCTTCAAGATTTTGCACCTGCAATTGGCTAATTGCCAGCACAATAGGCCACTTGAGCCTTCAAAATTAAGGATTTAACGGTAAGTGGGGAACAGCAATGATAAATGAAAGGCTGAATTCATACTTCTGATTTCTATGGCCTCGTGTATTAGGGGTGCAAAATGGAGGCAGGCCATAATGAAAGCTAAACACTGTCCTTTCGGTTGCCATTGAGTGTCCTGGAAAGAGCCTCTCCAATTTAGAAACTGGAGTGAAAAACTGTCTTAAAATTTGTGATGGGATCATTATCATAGCCTCAAAAGGCAGCTTTGACACAAATACGGTGATTATTTTGTAATGTCTATGGAAGATCAAGTGCCTCCTCTTTCCCTCCCCTTCCTTTTAAAGGATCAAATTAAAAAAAAAAAAACAGGATCACGAAGGCCACATTTTCTGGGGCCTCAAATCACTTGGAATTTTCATCAATAGGCTCATAAACATTTGCATAGTTTGGTTATTTCCTCTTACTAACCAGAAAATCGTGTTGCACTAAATGTCCAGGGCAAGCTTTCTCCTGTGACCAGTCTGCCACAAGGAGAGTTATCAACTCACAAATCCAGCTCTTAGGGAACCCACAAACCTGGGACAGGTCTCAGAATCATGGCTTCTCATCACTTTGAAAGCCTCTAGAGACATTTTTACTACACACGCAGCGTCTGTCTTCATTTGCTAATATGGCCACATATACTTTTCAGTTTGGCAACAACAGGGGCGGAGGCAGACACAAGCTACCCTACGGGAAAGCAGAGTATATACAATAGCTTTCGTAAACTGTTTACTGCCTCATATTGGGGCATCTTTGGAGGAAATTACAAAGATGATGCCTTACTTGGGGCGCCTGGGTGGCTCAGTCGGTTAAGCATCTGGCACTTGATTTTGGCTTAGGTCATGATCTCTGGGGTCGTGAGATCGAGTCCCAAGTTGGGCTTCTCGCTGGGTGTGGAGTCTGCTTAAGATTCTCTCTCCCTCTCCCTCTGCCCTCATCCCCGCTTGTGATCTCTCTCTCTCTAAAAAACAAAAACCAAAACCAAAAAGAGATGATGCCTTATAAAAACAGAGCATAAGGAGAGAGTACATATCAAGCAGGGGGAAAATATCCATAGATGAGAGATCTCTTTAAATGGGCTTGGTCAAATACATGGACTGAAGCTGAAAAAAAGTCCCTGTTGTCAGAACTACAAAAGGTTGTCTGCGTAGCTTACCACAGAATTACATGAACTTTCATATAGTTTCACAGTCAGAAAAATGAGCCAGTATATAATTTTCTATAGCAGACAGAGGGGGCTTCCATGTGCAAGTTAAGAAATTAAATGTCCATATATTTAGATGGCCTGAAGTGCCTGATTAATAGCACAGGAAAATGAATCCCAGAACAAAAGGTCTGCAAAGCTAATCCCTATTCACACACACTGTTATCAAGAAATATGTATTTAAGGCTTACTGGGTGCTAAATGCTGAGTGGAGAGCTGGCCAATGTGAAAGGTATGGCCCTTGATCTCGAGATGATAATTGTTTGGAGAAATAAGTCCTATTGACACATAAAAATAATTAACCAAATTAGACACTCCCTAATAGCAGCCAAAAATGAGTGGTATAGATTAGAACTATTAGAGGGTTCACAGAAGGGGAAACCCTTGAAGGCTGGAGTGGGCAAACAAAGCTTCATGGGTGAGTTGAAACCAGAGCCACATGGGGAGGATGCCCAGGGAGGCCTTGGGAACGGGGCTGACATGAGGCTCGGGGCTAGGTGTGCACACAGCCCACTCAGGGGATGGCGAGTGTCTGAGTCTGTCTAAAGAAAGAGGACACTTCGGGAATCAAAGGAAGGCGAGTATGGGGAAGTAGTTTGGGGGCACCATGGAAGGTATGGGGTGCAGGCTGAGGAGTTCAGACTCCATCCTACGGCCCAGGGAAGAAGTGATTCATGCCAAGGGAGGCTTCGGGCCAAGCTGGGACGAAGATGTCAAATGGCTTAAGGGCGAAGTGACTCCAAGCAGGAGAATAACTGCAGTCACATTTGGTCAGTGGAGACATGGTGGGAGATACCAAGTAACCCAGGGAAGGGCAGGGAAGAACCTAAGAAAATGCCGAGTTTGGTGTTTCAGATTTCAACTAGCATGTCATTGTTAACCACTTTTTATTCATACAGAAACTAATTCCCGAGATGCTTAAAGCACTTTGGGGGACTGTTCACTAAATTTCAAAGAGTGGAAGGGTTCATGGGGGGGTGTTTTAGCCAGTCCTTTACAAATAAGGAAACGGAGGCAGGGGGTTAACAATATGTGCGGTCAACGGAATAATGTCCCCAAAGATGTCCACATCCGAATCCCTGGACCATGGGATTAGGTGTCTTACGGGGCAAAGCGGACTCTGCAGAGGTGACTGAGTTATGGATGCTGATGTGGGAAATTATCCTGGCTTATGTGAGCGGGTCCAAGGTTATCACAGAGGTCCTTAGAAGAGGTAGGCAGAATCAGAGAAGGAGAAAGCCGTGGGGACGATGGAAGCATAGGTCAGGGTGATGGAGAGCCAACAGCCAAGAAAAGCAGGCAGCCTCTGGGAACTGGAAAAGACAAGAAAAGGAATTCTCCCCTAGAGCATCCAGAAGGAGTGAAGCCCTATCAACCCATTTTAGCCTTCTGACTTCCAGAACTGTAAGAGAATAAATGTGTGTTATTTTAAGCCACCAAGTATACAGTGATTTCTAACAGCAGCCCAAGAAAACAAATCCTGCATGTGTATACACAAACATACTTCTCATTTTCACAGACTCATGCTAACCACTAGAACATACTACCTGAAATTTGTATTTAATTTCAACAAATTGTAAACAAGGCAGCAAGACATTGAGAACCATCCAGAAGCAGGAGGGAACAAGCCAGCTTCTCCCAAGAGATTACCTTCTAAAATTCACATGCCTCCTTGGAAGTGTCACCTTCCAAAGTATGGCATTCTCAGAATCGCAAGTCTCAGAGCATTCGTTGTTGTCAATTTTAACAATTTAGAAAGCTACATCACAAGAATGCACCACGGAAGGTGCAAAAATAGATACAAGATCAATAGAACAGAATAGAGAGCCCAGAAAGAAACCCACAATTATATGGTCAATTAATCTTCAACAAAGGAGGCAAGAATTTGCAATGGGAAAAAGACAGTCTCTTCAACAAACGGTGTTGGGAGAACTGGACAGCTACATGCAAAAGAATGAAACTGGACCACTTTCTCACACCACACACAAAAATAAACTCAAAATGGATTAAAGGCCTAAATGTAAGACCTGAAATCATAAAAATCCTGGAGAAATCCTAGGCAGTAATTTCTTTGACATCAGCCATAGAAACATTTTTGCTAGGTATGTCTCCTCAGGCAAGAGAAACAAAAGCAAAAATAAATTGTTGGGACTACGTCAAAATAAAAAGCTTCTGCACAGTGAAGGAAACAATCAGCAAAACTAAAAGGCAACCGACAGAATGGGAGAAGATATTTGCAAATGACGTGTCCACTAAATGGTTAGTATCCAAAATATATAAAGAACTTCTATGGGACACTTGGGTGGCTCAGTCGGTTAAGCATCTGCCTTCAGCTCAGGTCATGATCTCAGGGTCCTGGGCCGGGAGCCTGCTTCTCTCTCTCCATCTGCTCCTCCCCCTCCACTCATGATCTCCTCTCTCTCTCCCTCTCAAATAAATTAATAGAATCTTTCAAATATGCACATATATATTTGATACATATATTTGAGATATATAGTTTTTGATATTTATATATAAAGAACTTCTGCAACTCAACACCCAACCCCCCCAAATAAACCAATTAAAAAATGGACAGAAGAAAGGAACAGCCATTTCTCCAGAGACATACGAGATGGTAAATAGACATGTGAAAAGATGTTCAACATCACCCATCATCAGGGAAATGCAAATGAAAATCACAATGAGATATCACATCACACCTGTCAGAATGGCTAAAATCAACAACATAGGAAATGAGAGGTGTTGGCGAGGATGTGGAGTAAAAGCACTGTTGGTGGGAATGCAAACTGGTGCAACCACTGTGGAAGACAGTATGGAGGTCCCTCAAAAAGTTAAAAATTGAACTACCCTACAATCCAGCAATCGCACTGCTGGGTATTTACCTAAACACTAATTTAAAGGGATACATGCCTTATGTTTACAGAAGCATTATTCACAATAACCAAGATATGGACGCAGCCCAAGTGTCCATCCATAGATGAATGGATAAAGCAGATGTGGTGTATATATACAATGGAATACTACTCAGCCGTAAAAAAGAATGAAATTGAAATCTTGCCATTTACAATAACATGGGTGGATCTAGAGAGTATAATGTTAAGAGAAATAAGTCAGTCAGAGAAAGACAAATACCGTATGATTTCACTCACATATGGGATAAGAAACAAAACAAATGAGCAGAGGGTAAAAAAGAGAGAGGGGGCAAACCAAGAAACAGAGACTTAACTATAGAGAACAAACCGATGGTCACCAGGGGGGAGGTGGGCGGGGGATGAATGAAACGGGTGAAGGGGAGGAACAGCACTTATCCTGATGAGCACTGACTAATGCATAGAATTGCTGAATCACTACATTGTACACCTGAAACTTGTATAACACTGTATGCTCACTATGCTAGAATTAAAATTTAAAAAGCCAGAAGGCACCATGGAAAATACTCTGCTACCCAATGCAAGAAATACTCACCCAAGGACTTCCTTACCTGCCAGTACTTGACCCTGAATGTCCAAGCTCCAGCTTTCTGCCTAACCCCAGTCACCTTATATAGTTCCTACACAGGTCTGTTTCCTATGTTCACACTGGGAACATTAGGAGGACAGAGTATTATCTGAAAAACTTGGACTGAGTAACAAGAATTATTAAACATTATTTTATTTTTAAAGATTTGCTTATTTTAGAGAGAGAGAGTGTGCGTGGGGAGGAGGGGCATAGGGTGAGGGAGAGAGAAACTCTAAGCAGACTCCATGCTGATCATGGAGCCCAACGTGGGCTCGATCTCACGACCCTGAGATCATGACCTGAGCAGAAACCAGGAGTTGGAAGCTTAACCAACTGCACCACCCTGGCACCCCTAAAACATTTTTAATAAGCTACTCCTTTCAGTATTTGCAATACAATTCTTTCAAAGTATTCTTTCTTCCTTAGCTGTATTTACCATTTAATAAGGTCCCCGAATTACCTTTTAAGGGGAATTTCTTATTTATATGGAGAAATGAAATTTATGAAAATAGATTTTATCCTAAATCTTAACACCGTGGACTTTGCAAGGCTGACTGGACCAGCTGAGGCCACTGTCACTCTGTGCAGAGATAACCTGATGCCACTTCCCAAATGCCAGGTTGTGGTTGCACCTGGCATGTCGGCCGCATCAGCCCGTCAGCCCACAAGACTTTCCCGGCATGTTACCCATTAGAAATGCAGTTGGAATGTCAGAAATTCACTTGGGGGAACAGAGCCCCAGCTGACTTCATAAATCACTAATCTCGAAGACTACAAAAGAGGCAGCTATACACCTTTTATGCGTACTCTTATGGCTCCCTCAAAATGAAAGGGGAGAAACAGAAAAGAGAAGTACAACTCGCTCTGGCCTCATTACCTGTTAATTACGTGCGAGAACCTTAATTTTCTCTTTTGTTTTGCTTTGTTGTATTGTTTGGCAAGGAAATGGATAACAACATAGACATCACCTGCAGAAAGCCCATGATCAAGCAGGATAAACCTTAAACTAGGAGTCAGACACCCCAGATTCTGTTTGTGGGTGGGCCATTAGTCCAAGTTACCAAATGGCCAGCACGTAGACCATTGTTACCACCTGTGACTTAATACCAAGTCATTTCCAATCAGGATTACTCACAGTAGGAAACGATCAACAGTGGTAATCACGATGCACCCATCCTATGTACTAGGTGCTTGCCTGCCCTCCTTCCCTCACTGTGTGTGTGTGTGTGTGTGTGTGTGTGTGTAATAATTCCTAAAACACTCCTAGTTTACAGATAAGGGAAGTGAGGTTCTGCGAGGTTCAGACTACTCAGCAGCAGAGCTGGGCAAGGGCTTCACGCCCCCCCTACTTGCCAAGGACAAGCTGGATGCCTGAGGGGCAAAGGGCAGGCCACTGACCTCAGAGAAAGTCTCCTCTCCCCACTACAGGCTGTCTTTCCACCTGTCTTTCCACAGAAGCAGGGAAGGATCAGATTTGGCAGTTCTGCTTCGACAAAAATTTAAAAGCGCATAAAAGAAGGACTGCTGCCATAAAACTCCCAAAACTGAGACATGGTTTTGGATCGAAAGCTAGGAAAATAGTGAGAACCCCTTAAAATCCAGCCAGTCATTACATACATAAGTTCACATGGAACACCACTCAAACGGTATCCCAGAAACACACCCATGTATGTTCAGAGCTTAATATAACCCAACTAGCATATAAGGCAGGTGTTAATACTATTCCCTAAACCACATTTCCACGGCATTTCAAATATTTATAGCTTGTTGTAAATTATAGTAAGGCCATGTATCAAAGAATGAAAATCACCCATATTAAATGAATCGGAGATTTTAGAAAATTATACATTGCACATGGCTGAGTAAAATCCATTTAATGTTTCAATGTCATGAAACATTTGCTTTAGAAATAAAATATGAAAGTGATTAAGATCTCACAGACCCTCAGGAATATCACAAATCTATATGAGACCCCCCTAAGCCCCGGATTTGTATCTCCGGATTTGGGTTAGTGGAGAAAAATAAAAAATCATGCAACGGAACTAGACCTCACTAGTTGGTGATGCTCTAGAGGAAAGTCAATGTCAGCATGGGGAGAAGTGAAATTCTATATCCCAGCTTCTAATACTCCGATTTCCTACAGCAGAATTCAAATTTTACCCTCAGCTCTGTGAGCTCAGTTGCAACTCCCCTTTAATGGAAACTTAAGTGCACATCGAAGGCAGGATTTGGCTCAAAGACTTTCTACACTGCACTAAACATTCCTATTGTTAAAAGCACCTTTACACACATATGTCATTACAAAGTAAGATTGAATTTCAGGACGAGAACGTAAAATGCAGACTTTGGAGATGCCCACAGAACAGTCTGGAATATTTCACCAACTCCTCTGTCAAGCAAACAAACAAACCAATGAATGAACAAACACCTTTGCCTCCTACAGAGCCAGGCACCTTCCCCAAAGTCACTGGGCAGCCAGAATTTCCCACTGATTCTGAAGGCACAATCCCTTACCCGTGTTCCTCGGACTCCATGACACCCCATCCCATTCCTTTATAGAGAAGTACTGCCTGGTTTATTATTTTTTTTAAATCTAACTTACATTAATTTTGCCTGGACAGGCTTTTGATAGCTTTATCACGTCATCTGGACAAGTGCATCGACACACTGGGGCATGTCGAATCCAGGGCTGTGAATCTTGGAATAAGCCTTGCCAGACCACAGAATCCAATAACCCACCACGGCTTCGTTGGTCAACTTCTCTAATCAAATAGCAGATAGAGACAGAGGTCAGTGCCGACAGAGAACCCTACTCTCAGGGGTCACAACGTCTCCTGGACCTCAGGAAAGGCAACAGGGCTGGATTCTGGCTGTATGGTAAACTTCCAATGCACGGAATACAATTGCCTCTTTATAGGGTCTGTTAAATATGCCCTTTTAGCAGGAGTTCTAAAGATGGCAAGGCAGCAACAACTTCTTAAAAGGCTCATCTTATTATTCTTATTCTGAGACTGACATAAGTAGGAGCCATCCTGAGTCCAAACCCTCCTCTGGGTCTGATCAAAGAGCAAGGGCCTACCGGGCACGCTATCGGTATATGGCTTACATAAAAGGAAAGAAAACAGTTTTAGAACCGTTTCAGAGAGATTTGTTCCCTGATCATGAAATACGAAACAAAGTTTTTATGCCATAAACTCACTGATCTAAATCTTCAGATGATTAAAGAAAGAGTTGGTATTGGGTCGCATATCTGTGACGTACAGGGCATTCCTCCAGGACCCGTAAAGAGTGGTGTGTGCCGCTCTGATGTTGCCCCCCTCCCCAAGTCTAGACTGGCCATATCCTCAAATGATTTCACACCCCATTCTAGAAACAACGTGGGATAATGCAAAGAACCTGGGTTGTGGAATATGGAAGATTTGGGCCACAGGGCCATTTGCCAGCTGAGTGAGATGGAGGGCCAGTTACTGTACCTCTCCGAGATTCCATTTCCTCACCTCGAAGTACTGAGCACACAGCAGGACCTCAATGCTCTTCTTTACATCTTAATGCACATGACCCTAAATGTGGTGCTTGGCACGGGAAGGCAAACTCTCCTCATGGCCTTAGGGCAATAGAGCTGCGTAATGCCCTGAAGCAAGGTCAACTGCCCTCAGCGTTCATGCTTTAAAGAAAGAGAGAGAACAAGTTATTTTTTTCACTCTCATTGACTCAGATCTCAATCCGGGGAAAAACTCCTTTTCGTGGCATTGTATCAAGCAGAAATCTCTGTTAACTGGCCTTTCCGTGCGTGTCTCTTAGGTTGTGCAATGAGAACTAGATGTTCATAATCACGGCCCAGAGGTAATGTAAACTCTGAGAGTGTTTCTTACATCAGTGTAGATTTAGTATGAAGTGAATGAAAATCGGTAGTCTTTGCATGGTACAGAAACTCTGCAAAAGGTGTCGTAGAGCTTTCACATGCCTCTTAGTCTGCTCGGACTACCACAGACTGGGGGGCTTAAACATCGGACAGTTCCGGAGCCTGGGAGACCAAGAGCGGGGTGCCAGCATGACTGTGTTCTGGTGAGGGCCCTCGTCAGGGCTGCAGATGGCCACCTTCTCACCAAATCCTCACATGACTCAGGACCGAGAGGGGAAGCAAACTCAAGCAAACTCTCTCATGCCTCTTTAAAGGGCACTAATCCCCTTCGTGAGGATCCACCCTCATGACCTCATCTAATCCTAATCACTTCCCAAAGGCCCTACCTCCAAATACCACCACACTGGGAGGCAAGCTTTCAACACACGAATTTTAGGGGAGATCCAAGCATTCCATTCATAGCAACATACTATGGCCTTTATAAGGCTTGGGAACACGGTGAAAAATATGAGGGCTACTAGGACGTGGGCTGGCTTTAGAAAGTGTTATGAACCTCTCTGCGAGGCTGACTTAATTTCTCTTATTTTGAAAGAATGTCAGACTTCATAGAAAAGTTGCAAGCATAGTACAAAGAACGCATGTCCACCCTCTGCCCAGCCTTCCATGGTGTTAACCTACATAACTGCAATCCAATTACTGCAAAGCAGGGAACTGACGTTAATAAAACACTGAATCTCATCAGGTTTTCCCCCAATGTCCTTTTCTCTGTTACAGGATCCCATTCAGGATTCGGTACTGCATTTAGTTGTGTCTCCTCGGTCTCCTTCGATTTGAGACAGTTCTACACCTTTCCTCTCAAGGTCAAAGTTTCATGACCTTGATACTTTCGATGAATACTGGTCAGCTCTTTTGTAAAAGGTCTCTCAATTTGGGTATGTCAGATGTTTTATCACGGTTCTATGTAGGTTATACATAAGGGCAAGAATTCCACGTAAGTGACAGCAAAGTCCTCTTCCTCTTCTCAGCGCATCACCTCAGGAAGTTCATGAGGTCCCTGTATCTTGTTACCGGTGACGGGAACCTTCATCGTTTAGTTCCAGAGATGTCTGCTATGTTGCTAATTTTTAAATTGTTATCATTTTTTTTTCCTTTGCCACTGATCAAAATGTGGGGGAGAGATTTTGAGACCATGCTAACATATTGTTTCCCCTCAAACGTTCATCCACAGATTTTAGTAGCCATTGGTGGACCCTGCTGGCTACAACAGCACCGTGGGGACTTGGTATTTCAATCATTCATTCATTCATTTATTCTTTCCTAGCAGCAGCAGCTCATGGATATTTATTTTATTCTATGAATTATACTGCATTACTACCATTATTTATTTTCTTGTTCAAAGTGTCTGAGATTTGACCATTGTGTGCTTTTTCATGTTGGCTCCAGTGTCCTTCTGAAATGCCTTGACAACTTTTTGCACTTCCTTACTTCTGACACAAGATATTCCAGACTTACTTTATTCTTTTCTTGTCCTAGTGCTGGAATCAATCTATTCACCAAGTGTTCCTGGTTTCCCATGTTGAGTATGGTATTTAAAAACCAAAATCTGGTGCTAGGTGTGCTCATTGCTACGACGATGCCATTACTTTTAGGCTTTCATAGCAGATCAAGCCAGGAAATATGTATAGGTATGCACATCCTTGTCACTTACCTATCTACAGTATAGGAGTTCATTAGATACCTCCAATTACAATCCGACACCGCAAGTTTCATTCTACCCTTCTCCCTTTGCTTATTTGTTGCTCCTTCTTCCAACCGTGAGAAAGCTACAGTCATTATCTACAACATATTCACAAGTTTGATCAACCCTAACATACACATAGTTTCAGAACTATGAAACCATCTGGTCTTTTGTGAGGTAGTTCGTTAATAACTTTCTCCATTGCTTTCATAGGGGTTGATATGGTTAAGCTTTCTAAACCAAATCATCTAAATTCTGGCAGCCTGTATTTTTCTAGGGAATTATCAATTTTATATAAGTTCTCAACTCTCTGTGGAGGTCTGAAAAGTAGTCTCTTGTGATTTTTTAAAAATTTCTTCTTTTCAAATGGATATTTCCTCCTCATCATCTGCTATTTGGTGAAGTTTCACCTTCCCTTTCTTTTTCTTTATTAAGTTAGTGGTTTCTCTATTTTAATTATTTTTTAAGACACAGGATTTTGATTTATTGATAAGATCTACTCTTTTTTCTGTTCCTTAGCTCATTATTTCCCATTTTTATCTTTATTATTTCTCTCCTTATGTTTTTTTCTTGCTGTATTTTGTTCTTCTTTTTCCAGTTTTTTGATCTGGGTATTTTCCCATTTATTTCCAGTCTTCCATTTTCATTGGCAAAAGTGTTCGCTGTGATGAATTTTCCTCTGATCATTGTTTGAAATGCATCCCATCGATTCTTGTATGTGGTGTTTTCATTTCTATCTTTGAATCTATAATTTCAGTTTGTATTTCCTCTTTCATGAAGGAATTAACTGAAGCGTTTAAAATTTCTAGATAAAAGTGACATTCTAGTTTTTATTTTGTTAGTGTTTTCTAGTTTTATTACATTGTGATTGCAGAATGACATTTGCACTATTTCTACCTTATGAACCAAAGTGATGTTTGCTTTATGACCTAATAAATGATCTCTTTTTGAGAAGCTGTCATTGCACAGGAAGTGAAAATTTATACTCATCAATTGCAGGAATTCCCTTTCCAAGAAACCATTATGATGCACAAGAAAAGTGTCATGCTGCGGCTCCTGGGTGGCTCAGTTAGTTAAGCATCTGCCTTCGGCTTGGGTCATGTTCCTGCCATCCTGGGATCACCTGTCATTGGGCTCCCTGCTCAACGGGGAGCTTGCTTCTCCCTCTCTTTCTCTCTGCCACTCCCCCTGCTTGTGCTCTCTCTCTCTCTGTCAAATAAATAAATAAAATCTTTAAAAAAAAAAAAAAGAAAAGTGTTACACTAACACTTAAAAGAAAAGACTTAAAAGAAATAGACTTAATAGAACTTAGAAATAGAAATAGACTTAAAAGAACATTCTCAAAAAGTCATTTGAAGATATGAAAAACCACCCTGAGTCAGAAATGCAAAAGCTAAAATTAAAAATGTACAAGAAAAACAGAAAGGAATGAGAACTTTGTTGATGAACTACAGGAACAAAATGGAGAAGACAAAATTATCTGGAAAATAAGGAATAAATTACAAGGGAAAATAGTTTCAAATGAAAATTTAAGAAGAGGCATTAAAGAAAGGAAAACAACCAAGAGAGATTGAAACTGACACAGAAACAAAAGTAAAAAAAGGTCAGAGAGAAAGTAGTGCAAATGGAAGGAAGGCAAGAAGGAGTAATATTCATATTCCTGGAGTCCCTGGAAAAGAAAAACAAAACACTGGAACAGTTCATGTTTAAAATTATAATATAAGAAAAAGTTCCCCAAACATAAAGCGAGAGCTGAATAAATTCACTGAAAGAGGCTCAATGCATACCTAGGAAAATTATCCATTATGATCAACTCCAAGACAAAAGGTAGCAGAACCATTGGATTAGAAAGATAAAGACAAAGCTCTCAAGTCCTCCTGACAAAAACCCTCAAGTAACTCACAAAAGCAACAGAGAAGACTGACATCAGAGTTTACAAAACCAAAGAAACAATGGAGCAGCTCTAAAAAAACTCAATTCAATAAAAGAGTCACTAGATTTTGTATCTAGCTGTTACATCAGGGCTACAGAAAAAAAAAGGAAAAAATGTTTTCAACATACAAGAACTCAGGGAATTCCACTCATGAGCTCCTTTTGAAGTTTTTCTCAGACTCCCTTTGCTCGCTGCAAAGCCTTGGGTCAGAGCAGGGGCTGGAACGGAAGAATTCGATCACGCGCTGGGATTTGGTCGTTCCTCCCTTTTTACTCACAGTTTTTTCACACTTTTGGCATTCTTGGTCTTCAAATTATGCTGAGCATTAGGTTTTGTGTAGAATTCACTTTTCCAATGCTGTTATTTCTTATGGTTTGAGCTCGGGGTGGGGGAGGGACACACAGGAATCTTTCAAGATCGCCAGCTACGCTGCTGACATTGCTCTCAGCTAACTGGAATTTCTGACTTGACTTTTTAACACGTCAGATCAGAAAGGTCACATGGGGGGATGTCTCTAATCAGTTATTTAATAAAATTTACGCAAAGGTCCAAAGTTGTTCGTCTCTTAACATTCCCCTGTAACGATCCTCAGAGAGCTTGTGAGGATGCACGGCACTAACAAGCCCTTGACTGCCCTTAGTTCTTACACATTCCATTTAAAAAAAAAATCTGTGAAGTAGCTATTATTATCCACTTTCTACAGATGGGGAAAGTCAGATCTACAGAAGTGAACTAACTCGCCCAAGGATCAAAACCAAGGAAGGCCGCTCCATTCCAAAGCGGGAGTGCCTAGTGATGACACCATATTGCCTACCTCTCCCTTCATCCTCCGTCTACCTCCCAGATGTCTTCCCTTCCTCTCCATTTGTAACAAGTCCATAACTCTGGTCTAAGCCAGAACCAACTCCCACTTGGACAACTGCCATGATAACCTCCTGCTTCCACTCTCACCCCCTCCAGTCTATTCTCCACACAGAAGCCAGAGCCACTTTGTATTAATAAAACATAAATCTGGTCACTGCCTGACTTAAATCTTCCAATAGCTTCCCACCGCGCTCAGAATGCAATGTGTCTGTCCCTTCTTTTCTCTCTGAACGTACCTCATGTTCCTGTCCAACTTAATCACTCTCTTCACGTCAACAGCGGCCTTCTTTCTCTCCCTCATGCCTCAGAGCCTTTGCATATGCTGTACAACTAGCACAGAATACTCTCTTCTGACTCTTCAGTCCTCTGCTCGCATATCATCTCCTCTGAAAGACCTTTCCTGAGCACCCTATCAAAGGGAGTGCCCCACTCCGCCATTTCACCCCATCCCTCCATAGCGACATTAGCCAAGGCTATTTCGTTCACAGTAAGCATCACCCTTTGCTTTGTCATGCTGTTTGCAGTGTCCTCAAGTACCTAGAATGTGTAGCACATAGTAGTCACTCAATAGAAATTTACTCAATGAGGAATGAGTGATCAGTATACTGGTCATACTTTGTGTATCAATGACGAGGACATAGAGTATAACCAAACATTTTTATGCTGCTTGCCAAGAGGGGCTTCTAGCGTTTGTTGTTAGGTTGCGCAGATACCGAAATTTCTAAGGCATTGTGATGAGTTATGAGACTTAGAGAAAAATCTTTTAAAATGAACTGTTGGGGAAAATGCACAATATATGATTTCCAGTAACAAAGGCATTGCCTTACGAAGTTCCGTCTCTCCAGTTGGAAGGGAGGAAAGGCTCCCATAACATCCGCACATGTAAGTTATGCCAAAATGCCAAGCGAGGGCCCCAGAAGTGAAATGCCGAGGGAGCTTAAAGAGCTGGGGAATCCTAAAGGTAGATGCTTTGAAACTTGATCTTGAAGGATGGGAAGGGGTTAGAAAGCTTTTTGATCGGATGTGTGTTTCTTAAGGGTGCATTTGGGGGTAAACCCACGGAAGATTTACATATATGCCAGATTCTTCTAAAGCGTCAACTCTCCTCTGACTTTGACATATTTGAGGAAACCGGGAAGGCTTTGCCCTCGCTGGAGTACAATTTCAAAACAAAAAGCGGATAACTTGTTAAATGGACCCCCCAGTGGTCCCATCGCTTCACCATTCTGAGAACAGGATTCATTAGTACATAAGTGGCAAGATCCTCCCACGGACCCTAACAATGACCAAAAGGAAGAAGGTGAAGAAAGATAAAATATTTCCAAAGATTTTTTTTAAATTGTGCAGTCACAACCTGTTTGGGGGGGCTTACCCTAGTAACTCACACTTGGGGGGCTGTGGGTGGAGAGGGCAAGGGGGCGACTTCCCAGGAACGGTGGTTCAGAAACACGGAAGAGTCTGGTGCGTCACACTGGGAGAAAAGGTGAATTGTCAACAAACATTTCCTACACCTGATAGCTCTGGTCTGGCGAGCTGCACATTTAATAAAGCAGCAGCTGGCACTGCTAGACGATTAATCAATACCGGTAAGCTGACATCCGAAGAACTGCTGAACTGAAGCTTTTCTCCCCCCTCCTCCCCAGCCGGCATTTACAAATAAAGTGCTCACTATTTGACTAAAGCCTGTCGACTTGACCGGAAAATATCAGAGTCCTATTTAAATGACATTTGCAGAGAATGAGATTTTCTTCTGGCCACTGCTCCTTATCGCTAATAATAACATCAGATTAGTGGATTTAGGCCAGCGGAGAATGCCTCTCCTGATCCCTCCTTAAAGGAGCCCTTTCCGTCTGCTCCCCAAGCTGGCCCCCCACTCCTCTGGGCAAATGAGCAAGTCCTAAATGGCACTTCATTGATATATTGTGGGCTGTCTAGCTAAATATGTGATCAGGTCTGCTTAGCCTGGGAAGATCAAAACACCCGCGATGTTTACAGGTACGGACTCCTCTGTTCGGTCTCCGGCAAATGTTGATGAGTAGCAGGAATTCAAACCGAAAAATTAACTCACTCCGACTGATAGAGTTTTCCAAATGACCTTCATTCATCCATGAAGTTTCATCTGTCATCGTTTTAACTCATCAACTACCATGACGCTTCACATCGTGGAGAAGACTAAAGTCGTGATGGTCGGTGGCTTCAGGGAGGGGGGAACATCCACGGCCAAACACGCATATGGAAGATGCCTGTATTATTATTTGGACATGAATTGTGCAAGTTTGAAGACTGACACAGCTTCAAATCGAAATGCCAGTTCTCCCAAGAACAAATCGAAGTATTTCTAAAGCTCCGTCATAAATAACTGCATTTAATTTCCTTTCTCAGGGTTTGGTACTTTAAAAGCCCTTTTACAATTCGTACCTATGCTACTTAAGTTAATAACTGACATTTCCTCTTCGTAATGCATAATGTGAGCCTGAGTACTGCTGGGAACCTGAGATAAGCCGCGAGACCAGTACACTCAGTATGAAGCCAATGTTTCAAGATCATACTGATTGCCTATCTCTTGTGCCTATTTTGTTTTTCAATAAAATCTTGCTCACTCTTAACCCTGACCAAAATGGGCTTCTGAGGGGAGAGAGCCCCATGCCAAGCAGAGCCACATGGAGCCAAATGGTTTGACTTGATCAAGCAATACGGCTTGAATTGAACGCTTAGCAAGGCTAAAGTGACACTGTTCTTTTCAAAACTAGCACTTACGACACTTGAAGGCAAAACCCTGGGTTTGGTGTCCAACTGTTTTACCATCGTATTTTTTCAAAGCATCACACTGTTAACAAAGTTCCATTAAAAACACAGTGTAAGCAATGGAAGGATGCTTTTATGGAAGGGATACACTCAATTGTCAATTTATGCCTGTCATAAAGTCAGTAATGTATCCTGCACGTGACACAATTTATCTTCATTGTGCAGGGTCACAATAAGTACACGGCTACATTTCCTTCAGGAAGCCCACAGAAGCTAAACCAGGCAGCCTCATTTGGAAACAAACCTGGGCCAGTTTGGATGAACATCCTCAGCAATCAACAAGCATGCAAGTTCTTTGTGATTGCTCTACAGTTAAAATAGAAAAAACAAACACAGAAAAAACCACTCTTGAAAAAGCCCTAAATATTTTAGCCAAAGGGGCGGGGCGGGGGGAGAGGTAATATGAAATGAAATAAATCTGCTCGCTAGGTCTAACTCAAATATGGTAATTTTTACTAACAGAAAAGGAAGATCAGTTGGTCAAAATAAAGTTTACGGGGTATGTCTTTACAGTTAGCAAGAGGGAAATAGTTCTGTATAGTAAATGCAAAGAGCACGCAGCCGGGCACCCTGGCGGGATGGAAGTTTGTCAACCATGAGGGGTTAATCTCCACTCTTTGTTGCTTAGACGCTGTCAGCGTGATGGGTGGAGTTTCTGTTCTTACTTTGCTCTCCTTTTGCATGACCCTGCCCTAACCGCATTACTGTCCCTAAATGAAGAAATAACTCAGTCCCAGTGGTTGGGGGGAACTCACTTTTCCCACACCATGGAGTGCACAGGTGAGGAACACAGAGAAACTAATGCCACAAACCCAGAAAGCAGTACCTCCTACCCTGCTGGTTGACCCCGGGCACAGGAAGGATACTGGTCATTTTGCTTTGTTTTTCTTCGTGTGCATTTGATTTTTTTTTTTCATTCCTCTTTCCTTTGGAAGAAAGGAAAGGGAACCATGTCCTAGGAAGAACCCTAATCATCCTCCCTGCTTAAATGGTTGTGCGTTCCCACTGTCACGTCTAGAGCTGAAAGCGACAGAGGCGATCACGGCTGAAATCTAACAGACGTATTTTGTTCTTTCTTAGACTTTGTAAGTTGCCCCACTATTCTTTGATGATTTCATTCAAAAGATGTTCAGTACCTTGAATGCAAGAACTTTCCGATTCAATTAAAAATTGTTAGATGTATGAGCATTTGGAGATATCATTTTACACACCCGAACCACCAAACACAGGCATTCTCCAAAGTGTAAACAATAAATTTAAAATAGCTCCCACACCCATGGATGACACGAGAACAGTATGATTGATGATTTCACCTTCTAAAGCATGCAGTAATGTGGTCACTATTAATAGACGGACGAAACCTTTATACTGTAGTGAACCATTTCCTATGATCAAAGTCATTTTTCCTCAATTTATTTCTGCATAAAACAGAAAGAGTTTCCGATTAGCAGTAAGGCGCCGGCGGGATATGTGGTTATTGGAAGGTAATCACAGCCCTGTGGGAGCAGAGGTGCTCAACTGTACCTTTTGCTTTGTGACTCCTCAGGGGGGTGATTATCTCATGATAATCATACTCCCTCACCCCATTGCGCCTTATTGCTTAATTAGCTACCGCGTGAAATGTAGTTCTGTTTGCATCAACTTTATGTCTACTATAATTGCCCTGAGTTGCAGTTCCAAGATGAAAAAAGTGGATCAAATAACTACATATATTTTGTTTGATTAATCATGAAAAAATCATTAAGGGATTAAAGTGAAACCATTTTACTCCTGCTGATCATGTTCAGCAATTTGAAATTATTTTATGATCCTGATCAATGTAATTAATGAGAATGGCTGTTAATTAGTTACACTAGCAGGTGGGCCATGAAAAATGTATTCACTTAATAATACCATAGAACAACATGCGATTAAGGGTTCCTGTGTGGATTTTACCTGGTACACAGAAAGAAAGTCCCTGGCCAGCCCACCATGCTCTTTGAGATGACTGCACTCCCTTCTTCGCCCACCTTTGGCTTCCCCACCCCCTTCTAGGGCCTTTCTTAAGGCAACACACAAAAACAGCATGGCTGGAGATTTTAAGTGCCACTAAGTATTTTCCAGCTTAAAAGCTCTCCCTTTTGTTGCAAAGCCTTACAAGCAGAGGGTCCTGGAAAACTCCACCAAGGCATGATGCGTTTCAAAGGAACTTACTGGAGCTTCACCCCAGAAAACACGGCAGTGTGGACACCGTCATCCTCCTCTGCCCCATCCGACATTGCTAGCCCTTTCTCTAGAGCGTCCAGCTGCAGTAACCCCTTGGTCGCTACCTGGTGACAGACAGGAAGTGTTGACATAGCATCGTTATGGAGTCATTCATTAAGAATGCTGAGAGTTTATCAGGGAGTTTTCATTGTGGCAAGATTGATCACATTCCCGGAGGAGTTAGTCAATGCACACCGCTATCGCCATGTCTTTATTATGCAGAAAGACAAAAGGAAATGAAAACAGTAACAAATATTTCCCATATTCTCCTGGTTAAACTATTGAGTCACATCAATTATGTAAATGTCTACAAATATCTGTTAATAGAATTTTCCTGTGCACTGAGCTCTTGGATTCCATTAAACCTTGCTAACTGGCACTTAGGATCTGTCCCAGTGTTCAGCACACCGCTGTTCGGCCTCATTCAGAGAGCTGAAATACTAAAGAGCAATGCCAATGGCAAAGTCAGGGATCGTCCGGACCCCTAGACAAAGGAGACTGGAACACAGCAATCCCCCTTTATGCTCTTTGCAGAGGTTACCTCGAAAGTGCCCACTGTCTTTGGGTTAGTGCCACTGGGATTGGCAGGCAATGAAAGAGGCAACCTGGCTCGGTGAAGGGGTCCTTGTGCTGCTTTTCTGGCCCATTGGCTGGGCAGTCACGCCAGTGCACAAGTGGCCATCACTGGCAGGGGTGGGTTCTAGTTCCTCTGGATGCATGCAGCCCATCTCCTTGCTGTTGCATTGTTTCTATTACTTTGTTCATTTTCTCTTTCAAGGTATTTTTCACTGCTGTGCTTGCAGAAAGGAGCAGAGGGTGCTTGGGGTTTTATCAGATTTCTATATGCACACGATACTCAAGAGTCGACTAGTTCCAAATGATGTGTTACTATGGTAAACAGCAGTCTCCAGCTCTGCCCTTAACCCCCATCTCCTTCCCCCTCAAGAGGCAACCATAACGTTTCCTGAGTTCATCATTTCCACACATGCCCCATTTCTGCACAGGACACAACTGTATAGCTATTTCTTGATTTTCCAGCTTCAGATATTTTCTATTGATGCCCCTCAGTGGAAGATGAGCACTTCGCCTTCTTCCTTTCCCCCTACCCCGCCATGTATTGAAGTCCTTCTCATCCCTCCATCTTCCTGACATATTTTATCAAAAGTTTGGTTACATCAAATTTTTTTAAAAAGACTTATTTATTTGTTTTAGAGAGAGAGCACATCCATGCATGTGAGGGGTGGGCGGGGCAGAGGGGAGGGAGAGAGAGAATCCCAAGCAGACGCCCCGCTGAGCATGGAGCCTGACATGGGGCTTGATCTCACCACCCATGAGATTATGACTTGAGCCAAAACCAAGAGTCGGATGCTTAACCAACTGAGTCACCCGGGTACTTCCTCGAAATCTGTTTTAACATTCTCATGATTACAAATGCTATTCAACACAAAGCCATCTAGTAAACTCTGATTTTCCTTTCCTGCACAATGCTTTGGAGTTAATCCTCATCTTTGGCTTTTCTATGCACTTATCACTAATCCCAACCCAAACTCTCTACCACTTGTGGAAATACCATCACTTGATCTTCCATAAATTAGATAAATTTCATTCAGAGCTTCCTGACCTTCTCCAACCTTGACTGATCCCCTCTACATGTGGGATTCATTTCGCCATCATCCTGCAGCAGCCTGCCCTTGTCTGTCTCCTATGTTTGTGTTCCTGTGTTCCCTTCCTGTATGGATGCCATCCTCTTCCTTGATACATTCCCTCACTTCATGTGACAAACAAATCCTCTGGTTAGCTTACTGAGAAAGGATTGGTTGGAAGCAAATTTTTTTGAGATCTTGATTGTCTGAAATTGTCTTCATTCTACCCTCCCACTTGATCAATAATTTGGCTAGGTAGAAATCTTAGGGTGGACGTAATTTTCCTTGAGAATTGTCTTCTAGCTTCCAACGTTCCTATGAAGTTCTACCCATTCTTATTTCTGTCCCTTTGACACCTGTTTCTTCATTCTCTCTCCCTCTCTCTCTCTCTCTCTCTCTCTCCTCCCCCTCTTCCCTCTTCCTGTTTGAGAAGCTCGTGGACATTTCTCTTTATCTCCTTTTTTTCTGGGATATCACAATGAATCCTGGCGGCCAGCATTCTAGGGGAAGCAGACTGGCAGTCCCCGATTTGGTTGGTGGTGTACACACATGTTCATTTAATGTCACTGTTTCCAGGCAAGTACCCCAGGACACCCTTCTGTTTTACACTTTCAAAAAATAAACCTCCCATTTTCTGCAGAGGTGGGAGAACGGAAGAGTAAGGGAGGACAGTGAGGGGTCTAACGTCTTCTTACACGGCTCTCAACCAATCATCTATATTTCAGACTCCCTTTCTCCCACTTCCAGGGATATCTGGCATCACCAATCCCTGGGCTTTCCAAGGGTTCTGTGACATGAGTTGGACTGATTCTCAGCTTTCCCAACTGCTGGCTTAGGACTTCGATTTCTAGATCTGCTAAATCAGTTACTATTGCTTCGAATGCTTTCCAGCTTCCTAAATTCGATTTCCTCCCCCATTTTCCCAGTCCTTGGGGGTTTATTCCTTTAAAAAGTCCCTTCCCTGTAGTTTTGGTATGGCTTTGGAAGACAGCGAAATTAGATGCGTGTGATCAATCCAGCACTGAAAAAAGTCAAAGCAGCTAATTCACATATGACAAGTACATCTTTTTTTTTTTTTTAAACACCAATTCTGTTCCTGATGTTACACAGTTAGCTGTGTACACTGAGCAAAAACCTGAAATTTAGCAGACATAAACATGAGGTCAAAGGAGGTCCTGAGGAGGGTGCCCCAGATGTATTTCTGAATTGATTCCAGACCTCAGTAAAGCCTGGCTGGCTCAGAATAAGCAGTTCCAAAGGGCTGATGTTTCCTAAACTGAAATTCCCAGCCCAGTCTTCTTACAACTATGACCACTACTTATAAACAACCTTCACGCACCTATCTACGTACAGTTTAAAGACTCTTCATACATCTAGAAACTCTGCAAAGAAACTATCATGACCCTGGTGATCCGTATTTCCTAGAATAATGGTTAAGAGCTCGGGACTCTGGAGTCAGTGTCACCTGGGTTAGAGTCTTGGTTCTATGTTCATTATTTGTATAACCCTGGACAAATGATCCCAACTCCCTGAGCCTCAGTTTCCACATCTGTATAACGGAGGTAACTATAATGCTCAAACGTTCTGAAGTTTTTGTGAAGATTCTCATTCTACAGATAAGGATCCTGAGATTTGGAGAGGTTAAATGATTTATCTCCGTTCACAGGGCCAATAAGACAGGGACGAGGCTAAGAAGCCCCATCTTTGAGGCAGACCTCATGCTTCCTCTACCACACAAGTGGTTTTCATCCCTGGGAAGCTGTGGAAACAGACCCACACCAGGCCACTCCCCAGAGGTTTGGCCGTGACTGCTGGGATGGATTCCGGACCTGGGTATGCCTTCCGACATCCCCAGGCGAGTCTGATGCTAAGCCAGAGTTGCAAACCTATGCTCTTTACCAAACTTCCTCTTTAGGTCCCAGGTGGCCTGGAACTATGTATTTTAGGTACCACCAGGCCCCTATTCACACCCATGCTCTAGACCCTTTGTCATTACAGAGAAATGCAATCATGATACGCTATTTATACAAAGTGTTAAACAAATATAAAGATCGCTCCCCACCCACCCCACTGTTTGACCACCACAGGAACTTGCTGGGTTAGAGAATGAAAAGTTGGGCAGAAATGACTAGAAATGAGCATGTCAAGCTCCAACTACAGTCTCCCTGAGCTTCCCTGAATACGTGGGAAGGTCATTCTGTACAGTCAGCCTGCACCTCCCTACGGGGTCTGCAGAATGCTCAAACACCATTAGGGCAACCTGAGATTCCGAACAAAATTATTTTAAAAGCAAGCTTCTGGCTTTCAAAGCCAGAGAGGATATGAAGGGAAGCTGGACCCGGGGACAAAGAGTGAAATGCCACGTGGCTATACTTTCGGGTGAATGGCAAGGCAGGAGGAGGCAAGGCAATAAGGCTGCCACAACCTCAGAGCTGTCGGGGACAGGTCACCCTGCCCGAGCTTGGGTGGGTGCACGTGGCACCGATGAGACCATACGCTGCACAAGGCACCTATCCACACTCTATCCAGAGGCCGCAGGCCAATAGCCCCTAATCCCATCCAGCTGGCCCGGGAATGGGGGCGGGGTGCGGATCTCGGATCTCCTCAGGAAGTCCGAGCCCCATCACGTGCACAGCACTCCAGCAGCCGGGCTGGCCGGGAGCGGTCCCAGAATCGCAAAACCTCCCGGATTGCCGTTCTCTCCAGCCACGAAGGAAGCGGTCCTCACATATTCAGGGACACTTCGTGAAGGTACAGCCGGAATGTGATGCTGCCTATGAACAAGTGTTTACTTTCATTTGTTTAAAAGTGTTCTCGATTCAACAGGCCTTGGGGTCAACCTTTCTTCCCACAGCCCCGGGAATAATGAACTTGTCTCCTGGACAAGAAATCACAATGAAAGCACCAAAGAACCTTCTCAGGGTTCTTTGAATGGAGAACCCTTTGAATGGAGAAATGGCTACAAGGAACAATATCATCCCTTCCAGGAACATCTTCCATCACGAACCAAAATTCATTTGCACGGCCCACACCTCGTGCCAGCGGACTCGGGTGATGCTGGCCTGCCCGTTCTAGGACAAACTCCGCTGGTCGCAGAACTGCAAGCTCTAGGTCGTGTCTACTGGCCTGTTCGGAGAAAAGACGATTGGCGGCGTCGGGCTCCCGAGCAATTTTCATCAGCAGCCCAATCACAGGTGCACAGCAGCTGCTCGATTGACGGGGTTAGACGGGGAGTAAAGAGAGGTGCCAGGAGTGCCCTCAGATCGGACACGACGAGGCAAACATCAGTCATTTGGCTAAGAGGCTCATAAAGGCTCCATCAGCTGTGACACAGGAGCCTGTCTTAGGCAGAGCTACTGAGGAAATGTGGCGGTAAGTGTTTTCCTGAGACAGGAACAAGTTGTGGGGGAGCTGCTTTTTTCACGAAAAAAAGCATTCCGGGTGAAAACGGTGTGCAGCCTTGCTCTGATCAGAAATGAGAGGTCTGCGCTTTGAAACAATTGTCTGAATGGAAAGATGTTTCTTCAAATGTGTTCCACTTCATTTGCCAAATGCTCAAGAGCACGTAAAATTAGTACTTGAAAGTGGTCACTTCTAGGGAAGGCAACAGTACACAGACTCGAATCTTGGCCTTCTCAGCAAAGGCAGTTTCTTCACTAATGATGCAATAAATCCAGTCCATGCCTTGGAAGAGTTGACCGAGGCTGGAAGCCATTAAATAAATAAGGGGTGCAGATAATAATATAGAGTGCACAAGAATAATCCCTCTTTTTTGATCCTTAGTGACAAAAGCAAGGTAGATGTGATCATCGGCTCAATCCCAGAGAGAGAAGGACTGAAGTTCTCACCTGTGAACTAGCCTGCCTGTCAGTAGTAGTTCTCAACTCCAGGACTCTGGAACTCTCTGCCCTACCATGGAGCCAGCAGACCGACTTGCAGACAAACTTCCACACACATCAAGTGCTCCTCTGATTCCAGCACTGCCCAAGAACTTTGCCATCAGCTGATTATGATGACTTCTGTGTCCCCTACTCCCTGCGGCTCGTATCTGTGGATGGATCTTGGGTCTGACATTATCTTTGGATGGCGTGACCAGTAACCGCAGCACAGCAAGAACAAGGAGCTCAAGAGGAAGAAAAACCAGACCAAACACGCATTTGAACGAGGACTGCCAATGTTTCCATACACACTCAAGCTCGTCACTTATGTGGGTATGTCTAGGATACCCAGGTGGCCGCAAGAGCAAGTCAAAGGAAAACAAAAACCTTCATCTCATGCATGTAAGGGAAACTGAAAACAGGGGTTACACAGTAAGCTGCACTACTGGGTGGATAAAGACAAGTACTTTCTAAATGGGAAAATCACAAGAGGAGACATATGGCTTCTGGGGTTATGCTCCAGTCATTTAGCACATATGACCACTCCCCTGTCTTCGTTTACCCCTCTATGAAATCACAAAGAAAAGTAACCATTTTACTGAGTCTTGAGTGTAGGAAACATTTCCTAAAGGAAAGAAATGTAACAAATATGGAAACCTTCATTTTGGATATTAGTAACCCTGGGCTCCACTGCCCCTGGCCCTCATGACTCTCTGGTTCTTCTAGAAGGATGCCACTGAGAACATTTCCACGCTCTGACACCCTGGGACCATGAATGAGGCAACGCTGGGTTTGCTCCCACTTCCTAGCAGAGAATCCGGGGAGGCGAGGATGCATTTTCCCTGGAGAGTCACCGATGTCTCAGGGGCTCCAGAGATGAAAGAAAGAAAAGAAAAAAGAAGGGAATGAGGGACAGGAGGAGAGAAAGGTCTAAAAGCATGCAGAGTGTGGCCACTCACCAGGCAGGGACGGGTGTTAAAAAGAGCACACAGATAGGAAAACAGGGCTGTGCCTAGGTCCCCTTGAGCAATATGATCTTTAGACAAAAGGGAAGGGCTAATTACACATTGATGGATTTGCTTCTTTCTTTTTCCTAATAGCCAATGGCTGCCTTCGCGCCTCAGACAGCCAGCAAATCCAAGAAGAGCTCTGTACTCACACTGTCAGCCTGCTCTGTATGGAAGGTAGTATGTTTTAACGTCTACCCAGCTGTGTGTTTTCCGGTAATGATTAGCAGATGCCTTTACTAAAACACTCGTGTTCTGGAAAAGTCTTGACGGGCAGAGCTGCTCTGCGACCAGCCTCGGTGCCTAATCCATTGAACAACAGGGCTGTAGTTTGGCTGAAAGGTAGCACTTTACAGTTTTGCCGATTTCCTCTCTAGGTGGGTTTCCTCCATAATATGGCCTCACAGCTGCACTATTTCACAGCTGACGTTCCGCAATGTATTTGGGGTGACCAGGTTGCTCTTTAGTATAATACATCAGGCTGGGCGGAGAGGGCCTCGTTTGTCAGGAGCTGGTGAAATTTTCCTGAAAGGGAAACGCACGCCCTAGAGCCTGAGCGCAGTGGGGTCTACACAGCGTGCGGTCAAAACTGTATTGCAAAACTCAGAACACGCCAGCAGGCAAAGAAATACATTCTCCTTTCCCGGATGCCACCAGACGGGTGATTTCCAGGCAGGCGCTACAGTGTTTTCCTGAGACAGTCACCCCTCCTCGGAACCCTGTCTCCCTGGCTTCGGGCAGCGCCCCTTGTAAGTTAAGGATTTGGGTTCAGAACGCCGCATGTCTTAGCCCTTTGGGGATGGATATTAATGAAGAAACGTTCTCATGCCCGAGCCTAGTTTTTATCAGAGTGCGAAGGGTACAGTCTGTTCAGAGCGGCTTTTTAATTCCTCCTAATTAACCCTGCTAGAATGAGCCGCCGCGACAGCAGTGGTGGTGAATTGACAAAGTCACAGCAGCACAGCGAAACGCCTCTCACCGCCTCTGTGTTTCCCCTGTATGTTGGAAGAGGAAAGTTCTCAAAGTCTGTCAGGTTGATTGTCTTGTCACCACACCGAGGGACCCGCTGGGCTAGGTGTGACCTGGGCAATTTTCCAACCCCCTGCTGTGGACGCCAACCTAGCTCCGCTCTCCACCGGCCGGGATGGCACGGCTTCTGTCTCTTTCCGCCAGTGCCATACAGCAGCTCCTCTGATGTGCATGCCAAATATGTCGTTGCAGCCCAACAAGCTGCGGACAGACAGATCGGGGGCCCTGGGACTCACTTTAATCTAGCCTCATCTCCTATCGGTTCTCTCCAACAATCCAGGGCAAGACGATTAGAGAGAAGAAAGCGACAGCCGCGTGCCGGTGACCAAACACGCCTGCCTTGGCCCTGGTAAGCTAGTGTAAATTGCGTAACGCTTTGGTTTTTCCGCCTTGACCTAGAGCACAACTTCTCAGGCTGAAAAGAAAGCATACTAATCAGTTCACACTCGCATTTCGATTTTGATTTTTAAATGGGAACAGGAAACAATTGCTCTGGAGGAAAAGTTGCACTTGATTTCTGCGACTTGAATCACTGACCAACCCCACGGACTCAGTGCATTCTTTATTGGAATCTAGAAGTCATAGGTCAACCCCCTCTCCAAACTACAGAAATAGTTTGCCTCCTGTTTGATCTTGGAGTGCAAAGCAGCAAATTCAAAAGTCAGAAGGGCTCACAAAGGGAGACTTGATGAGGTGACAACAGTGAAACTCCAAGGGCCTGGGGCACATCTATGGCCTCTGCCCATTTCATGAATGAAACACTTAAAGCACCAGCACTATTGCTGCTCTGTAATTTCAGAGAGGGACTCTGGCCGGCACACATCACTGCATTAGAAATGACATTTGGGGCACTTGGGTGGCTCAGTTGGTTAAGCGTCCGTCTTTGGCTCATGTCGTGATCCCAGGGTCCTATCATCAAGTCCCGCGTTGAGCTTCTTGCTCAGCGGGGAGCCTGCTTCTCCCTCTGCCTCTGCCTGCCGCTCCCCCTCCTTGTGTGCTCGCTCTCCCTCTCTCTCTCTCTGAGACAAATAAATAAATAAAATTAAAAAAAAAAGAAATGTCAACATTTCATCCATATTAGCAAATGTTGCCACTCCCAGACTGAACACTGGTGCTCCCCCAAGACGATTTCAGGGGACTGATGTTTGGGGGAAGCAGAAACCTTTGAAAACTGGGCATCAACAAACCCACGCACATGGGACGCCTCCTCTGTGCAAAGCGCACACCAGGTAACCAGGAAACTGTGCGGCGTAAACAAATACCTCTCTAGATCTACACGTCTGCTTTTCTGACAGGAGCCAGCCTGACCCTGGAGTCCATCGGTCCCATTTGCAAAGGTACTTAGCGCCAGGCACTCTGCCCCACGCAGCCTCTTTCCCAGGGCGAAGAGCTAAAGGCACCTTTAGTGTGATGTTTCCTTTTAAGGACTCAACTCCAACTTTCACAACAGGCCTTTTGCAAGACCTAGCACGCTAATGCTCAAGCGGTTATGCACGGGTGTGCTCTTTCCAGGAGTTATTAGCCCTCTTAAAGCCATGTTTTTGTAATCACCTTTCTGTTTTCAATTATGAAATTTATTACATACTTCATGCTGCATATTACAAAATTCCGGAGCTATTCCCAGGCACTTTGCTCAATAAAATATTCATACACTAAAATGCATGCTTTTTCATCATGAGTGATATGGTTAAAAGTAATTTCCCGCTGGTCATCTAATTTTGGAGTGGATGGCCTTTCTGGCTTTGGAAACACTGTCAGATTCAGGATAAAGAGAACAGCCCCTCCCTGTACCTATCCCCTAAAATATGCAAAACGCCAGCTGCATAATGTTGCCGGTGCTTTCCTTTAAGGCAGAGACTACCTCCCCCTCTAGACTGTCTTGGTCAGTGAATCCCTTGGAGAGTAACAGAGTAAGGTATGAGCGCCAGTCTGGAAGGAAGGCATTTAAGAATACCAGACTGGGGTTATGAGAGCAGGGAGCATTGCTGCCTCATGCGCTGATGGGTCCCCAGTGCCCAGACTGGAATCTGGCACCTAGAAGGTGCCCAGTACATAAATGTTTATTGGGAGAAAATCAGGAAGCAGGGAAGGGAAAAGGAGGGAGGGAAGAAGGGAAGAGATGGAAGGAGCAGAGGAAGAAGAAAGGCAGGAAGGGGAAGGAAGAAGGCGGGCAGACAGGCTGTGCTAGGTATGTGACCTTGGATAAGTAACGGAACCCCTGTAAGCCTCACTCTCTATTGGGTCAAATGAAGAGGGCAGACCAGATAATGTCTTAAATTCCTGCCAGCTCTAAAAGTCTACGATTCTATGAGTTAAACCACCCATTGATGTCAATGGTAATACAGATAATTGTAAAAGTACTCTCCACTTGCCAATGAAACATGTGAAAGTATTGAGAAGAGCATCCCTTATTAGTCCAATATCTGCCCCATTGTCCAAATGCTGGAGAATTCTTTGTTTCAAATATTTAAACTGCACTGGAAAGATAAACTGGGCATATATTTGCTTAATTTGTAGACTGGCAGGGCTCAGATTCCAAAGTGTTTCCACAGATTTACTAAAACACTTGTCACCACTCTAGTTCAACAATTTGAGTATTATCCTCCCATAATAATGTATACTCAGGAGAGGAAAGAAAGCTAGTGTCACCTAAAATGAACATGTGTGGAATATTAATCTCTCGAATCTCTAAAAGCTTAAAAAGTATTTCCATCAAACCGTGGCTGAGATTATCTTCCGCTAATTAAAGCACTGCACCAAATGACTCTCCGCTTCCCAAATTAATAGCTCCCGGAAGTGACGCAATGACGGCTCTCCCAAGTAGCCACAAACCTTATAACTCAAGGCTAGTTAATGCTGCGTATCTGCCGAGCTAGTGCTTATAGTACTACCTACAAGAGTATTTGTGCAACCTCGCATTCAGTATTCATGATTCTACAGCGAACAAATTTAGAAACTTTTTTTTTGTTGTTGAAAGAGAGAGAGGTGGAGAGGAGGGGTAGCGGGAGAGAGAGAGAGAATCTCAAGCAGGCTCCACACCCAGCGCAGAGCCCCACGCAGGGCTCGATCTGAGATCGTGACCTGAGCAGAAATCAAGAGTCGGTCGCTTCACCGACTGAGCCACTCAGGAGTCCTAATTTAGAAACCTTTGAAAAGAAAATCATTTTTTCTCAAGATTGAAAAAAATTCTAAGATCATACACTTCATCTGAACGCACACCAATCAAAATTCTTAGTGTGCACACAGTTGTAACTGTTCCAGTGAGATGCTTTCTCCATTACACACCATTATACATGCGAAAAGAGGTACCTCAAAGTGAGGAAGTGTCATTATTCATTCATTTACTTAGCCTTAGATACCGCTCTCTCCCTCCTTGCCTCTCTCTTCTTCCCTCCTTCCCTTTCTCTCTCCCCTTCTCTCTGGCTCCATCTTGTATCAGTGGTAGGTTGAACAATTAACTCAAGCAAGTTCATGTAAGTAAGCCCCCGCACATCTACACACACAATTAAAGACCACCAACAGCTCCGTGAACTTGGGCAAGTTACTTAATACCTCTGTGCCTCAATTTGCCCTCATCTGCAAATTGGGGATCTAGTAATCCCTAGATGGACTGATATATGTAGCAGAGAGAACAGTGCCCAGCACACAGTAAGCCCCATATAAATATTAACTAGTATGCTTGAACGTTCCAATCCACTCAGACCGCTTTATTCACTCTTCCTAAATCACATCCCCTGCTTTCCTACTTTTGCGCTTTCACACAAGACTAGCAAATATTTATTGAGAGCACATGATGTGCCAGACTGTGTGCTAAATGTTGCATGGGTTATCTTGTTGAAACTTCATGGGATCTCTAGATGATAGGTACCATTGTCCCTCCATTTGATAGATGAAGGTAACTAACAGGCAGTCTGGCTCCCGCACTGGCCTCAAAACCACTGTTTGCACCTGCTAGCCGCTCCACGTCCTCCAACGGCTTCCCCGCTCCCCGCACCCAGCCGGTGTGCTCTCCCAAACCATCCCAAATGCCAGCTTTCAGGCATCTCCTGACCAGACGAGGCCGGGCCAATACTCCAAACCCTCAGAGCAGTCAGGATCTTCTTGGAAGCTAGAACAATCCATTTGTTAAATAATTATCTACTATCCTGGAACAGCACCTAGTTCTACAGGATTTGATTTTTTGTTTAGACATGTTTGGCTTCTTTCTCCAATTAGATCTGAAGCTCTTTAAGGTCAGGGACTACATCTCATGTTTCTTCTATGTTCAAATGGCACTTGGCACAAAGTAGATACTCAGTAAAAAAATAAAAATTTGTTTAAAAAAAAGCAATGATTTGATTTATACTCAGGGACACATAGCTAGGTCACGCTGACCTTGGTGACTCACTTTAACAGCTGGTAAGCAGACATAATAAAGTTCAGTTTTTCAATCTCTTCCTTGATTATTTGATTATTACAATAGCCATTTTCCTAGGTGTCTCTTTTGGATTGCTAATGATTCCTGTATATTCTCTGCCATCATTTAAAAAAATCCCAGGCATTTGAAAATGAGTTTCAAAACAAAAGATTAAGTGACCTTTTTTGTAAACAAGCAATAAATTATTTGAGATTCCTTTACCAGAGATTCGTTTAATTGCAAACTCGAAAATGAGGAAGAGCTCCATGAACTGCTATGGAGTGAGCTTGAGGTCATAATTTTAAGTGAAAAACTTCTAACATTTGAAACCATGTTAATGTTTCACAATGATTTCAAGAGAAAGAAAATAAATACTGAAGATTGGGAAACAAAAGCCTCCAAAGAAACAAATGAACTGAACTATCTTTCAAATGAATAGCATAACCACACTCCAGGCAGGGACTGGGGGGGGGGTGCAGATGGAGAAAGAACCAGGGTAACTTTTGAAGCCAGTGTTTCAACAATATACCTTTAGGCTAAAGACAAAAAGAAATCCAGAAGTGAATACTATATACTAGTTAGTCTTTTCATCGTGTCATGGGTTAGCAGTTTTGAAACTTCCTGTGTATTCTAGAATTGAACAAATAAGCTCATATACAGTGAGTAAAGGGATCCAGTTTCTCAGTGTCAGAGAAAGGAGCTATAAATATGGAAAGGGAAAAGAATAGAATGAACCCTGGTATTGGTATAAGTACAAATTCATGGTTTTATTTGTGTGTGTGTGCATATGTGTGTGCATGGAGGTGTATAAATTACAGATATCATATACACATATATATATTGAAGTCTATATCCATATATATCAAAGTCTATACGACATATAGATAAATCTAGAAACATGTAATAAATGTATATACACATGTGCGTGTATGTATGCGTACACGCACATTTCTATGCACCTGCATTTTCTAGCTCTGTTTGCTAAGAGGGCTTAGATTCGATTGCATTCCGGTAGTAATAAGCACACATAGTACCCAGATCTTGCTTTTCAAACGCCCTTGCCTCTGACGGTATTCCTTGGAAAACAGCTGGTTCCAGAGCTGAACAGGGAAAAGTACAGCATGAACCAGGATTATTTTTTATGTATAAAGTAAGAGCAGACTTGAAGAATGATGGATGCATGACAAAAAGACACCAGAACCACCCTCACGGGGCTCTCGCTGGTCCAACGAGGAACAATTTGAGCACCAGAACACGTAATGATGGTAAAGGATTACAGCCAATTGAAAAACAGAAGAATCCACACTGAAAGCACAAGAAAGGAAGAAAGACGAAGAGAGGAAAGTCTGTCTTCACTGTAGAAAGCCAACATAAATGTCACAGGAATGGCGGAATTTTAAAAATCACCATTTAGCACCTGCCATCATAATTGATTCAATGGAATCACCAATGAATCATCAACAAATTCTAATTCAGTGGCTTTTAGTATATTCACAAGCATGTGCGACCATCACGACCAACTGCAGGATGCTTTTTATTACCCCAAAGGAAACCCTGCACCCATTAAGCAGTTGCTCCCCCTTCCCCTGTCCCTCAGTCCCTGACAACCACAAATACACTTTCTGTCTCTCTGGATTTGTCTATTCCGGACATTCCATGTAAATGAAATCATACAATATGTGGTCTTTTGTGACTGGCTTCTTTCACTCAGTATGATGTTCTCAAGGGTCAGCCATGTTTAGCATCTGTTAGAATTCCATTTCTTTTAAAGGCTAAGTAATATTCCATTTTATGGAGACGTCACATGTCGTTTATCCAGTCATCAGTTGATGGACACTGAGGTTTCTGCTTTGGGACTACTGTAAGTGACGCTGCTGTGACCACTCGTGTACAGGTGCTTGTGTGGCTATCTGTTTTCAGTTCTCTTGAATATATACCTGGGAGTGGAATCCTCCAGTCACATGGTAACTCTATGTTTAACTTTTTGAGGACTTGCCAAACATTTTTCCACAGCAGCTACACCATTTTGTATTCCCACCAGCAATGTGTGAGGATTCCAGTTTCTCTGCTTCCTCGTCAAACTCACCTGTCTCAGCAATCCCTTATCATTGTGTGTCTTTTCGATTACAGTCATCCCAGTGAGTGTGAAGTGCGATCTCACTGCGCTTTTAATTTGGATCTCCCTGCTGGCTAATGGTCCTGACCATCGGTGCTTTTGTAAACCCTCTTTGATGAAATGTCCACACGTGCTCTTGTCCATTTTCCAATTAGGTTGTGGGTTGTGGGTGAAACTGGGATGAGGAGCAAAACAAGTAACACAGTCTCAAAGTCTCTGCTGCAGAAAACACTTATTAATTACAAAGAGAAAAATTCAAACTTTACAGGGGAGGAAGCTGACGGATACCACCCTAACCGAGTGATCAAAGAACATCACCAGTAATTGGACAAATCAACAGTATGTGCTTGCTGATATGACGCACTGAGAAGAACAAAATATCAAGGTCATGAAATAACAATGACTGAGAAATTTTTCCAGATTAAAGGAGACTAAAAAAGGCATAAAGGTTGAATGCTGGACTTCCATTGCTATATAGGACATCACTGGGACAACTGGCAAGCTCAGAGTGTCTCTAGATTAGATGACACTATCGCATCAATGGCAACTTCACGTAAGAGAATGTGTTTGGGTTTAGGAAATATACATCCAACTATTTAGGGGTACCGTGTGTGGCTGAGTCTCAAACAATTCAGAAAAAAGTACATAGATACGGAGATATTATATAAAGAAGGAAAAAGCAAGTGTGGTAAAGCAATGACGTTGGGGGAATCCAGGCGACACGTATGCGCGAACTCTTTGCATGATTCCTGCAACTTTTCTGTATGTCTGAAAGTCTATAAAAATGAGAAGTTAAAATAAAACCTAAGCCTTAAGAATAGCATAAAGTTGACTTTTCTTTTTTTTTTTTTTTTAAGATTTTATTTTTATTTATTTGACAGAGATAGAGACAGCCAGCGAGACAGGGAACACAAGCAGGGGGAGCGGGAGAGGAAGAAGCAGGCTCATAGCGGAGGAGCCTGATGTGGGGCTCGATCCCAAAACGCCGGGATCACGCCCTGAGCTGAAGGCAGACGCTTAACCGCTGTGCCACCCAGGCGCCCCAAAGTTGACTTTTCTAATTATTTACATTAAGAAGTAGTTTACTTTCAACCACTGGTCTGAGTTTGCTGTGTGTGTGTTTTTTAACAGAACTGTCAGAAGCTTAATTCCCTCCACAAAGTGTCTAACTTCCAATAGTTTCCTTTGAAAAAAGGGGTTTGGGCCCTCTCTGCAACTCTGGTTGAACTGCACCATTATTTTAAAGAACGGGCAAAATTTATTTTTCGTTTTATTTTAACTATTTTACCTTAAAAGAAATACGCAATGACCTGAATTTTTTTCCTGGGGGCATTCTTTTACAGAAGGTGGACTGGCTCATTCCAAGGATAGGCCCCCTAGAAGCTGAGACTCCTAGAAGCTGAGCTCAATTTGATAAGCACAAGCCTCACTGACTCGTAACTAGTAGCAGCCATCTGGCAAATAGGAGGCACGGGGCACAAAGACACTGGATGTGAATGGACAAGCTTAGCCAGGCAAATCGGGCGCTTCTCGGAGAAGTGGCCACAGCGCCGGCTCCCTGGCAGCACCTTGGTTATAAGCAGCAGAGCGTGTCCGGCTCAGTCCGCGGCTCGGGCAGCGGAGGAGACAGCAATCAATGAGCTGAGCAATGGAGAAATTAAAAAGCCACATGGTATCCCTAAAATACATGTTAGAAATGCAGGACCCAAAGGAGAGCCGTTAAATAGGATCACAAAAGCAGCGCTGCCCATCCCGCCCTCATCCCTGCCTGCACACCGAGAAGCCCAGGCCAGATTCGGGAGTTTCATGACAAGCTTTCCAGGCAGTCACAACACGCAAGACTATTTTAAGTGGGTTCCCACACGCCGCATGCAGTGATTGCTCCTTAATTTTATTTAGCCCAATTTCCAGTTAGGTCTCTGAGCATCGAAAGATTCTTGCTGTCCTGTTATATTTAATAAAACAAACAGGAAACAGCATTTATATTGGGGGCATAAGTGACTAATAGCATCATTTAAATATATTACTACAGACAACTCCCTTTTCACCATGGCAAATGACAACAATCACTTTATTTTTCAAAACATATGTGGCTATCATATCCATGTTGCTGATAAAAGCCTGTTATTCACTGAACTAAATTGTGCTTGGCCTTAAACTGAACTCGGAGAAAATTGTGAGTGTGCATCACAGGTGAAATTTAGCTGCGTACAGACGTGTGTCCTACTCCCACGTTATTTACAGACAAAATATACTAGAGACAATCTGGTCACAAATACGGAGGCTGTATTCAGCCATTTCAGCCATCAATTACAGACTTAACTTGGGTTTTCAGTTCAGCATATGGAGACTAACAATGGTGCTTAATTGTCACAACAAAACATTTCTATTTCGAATGACTGTTTGATTTTGTCTGCTGCTGCATTCCTGATCATAGACACATTTTCCGTAAGTTCACGAGAGCCCTGGCGTCTCGCGCTTCAACACAGCTTAGCGACCACGCTAACACAGGTGTGGCTCAAGCGTAGCGGACTCCAGCCTGGAAACAAAATCTGCAGCCAAGGTCATGCCCAATCACAGGGAGTATCATTCTCAAACATTTGCCTAAGAGGTCGGATTTTAACATTCTCGTCACTGGACACTGGAGTCCGCTACGCTTGAGCCACGCCTGTGTTAGTCATTCATGTGTCCTCTCTGGGGGACATCTTTTTATTTGTAGTTAATTAAGGTGACAGTGGTGGTTTTGGGGGGACGGCAGGGAGTATCATTCTCAAACATTTGCCTAAGAGGTCAGATTTTAACATTCTTGTCACTGGACACTCTCCACGATATTTGGGTTTTTTTTTCCTTCTACGGATGTGGATACTGAATTGAGACATTTTAAAACAATTTAATGTTCTAAATCAGTATGTTCCGGGATGCCTGGGTGGCTCAGTTGGTGCAGCATCTGCCTTCAGCTCAGGTCATGATCCCGGGGTCCTGGGATCGAGCCCCATGTCGGGCTCCTTGCTCAGTGGGAAGACTGCTTCTCCCTCTGCCTGCCGCTGCCCCTGCTTATGCTCTCCCTCTGACAAATAAACACATAAAATCTATAAAGAAATAAATAAATCAGTATGTTTCACAGTTTGTATTCAACTGTCTTGGTCCTGCAGAGTGCTAGCTAGGTGACAATGTGCCTCGGAGCATCCCGTGATGTGTGTGTTTTTCCCAAACAGAGCACATCTCACCTGAGGTAACAAAACACGGCAGCTGGACAATCTTTCCACAGTTTGAAATGGAACCAACATTGCCAGGGACATTTATTGAGCACCTTCTATGTGCTGGACACTGCGTGAAGGGCTGGGGATAGATAACTAAGACAGGGTGCTTGTCCTGAAGACCCTCACCATTTCCGGGTGGTGGGCGCAAGCATGAGAGTAGATCTGCCCCACACACCCCTGCCAGTGCTCTGGCAGGGGCTACACACAGGGCACTTGGTTCAGTCTGGGAGCTCGCAAGGGGAAGAGATGGCCCGGAAGTAGAACCTTCGAGGAGGAGTAGGAACAGGCTAGAAAAAGCGATGGGGGAGAGGGAGGAAGCTGGAAAGCCAAGGCAAATGACCTTAAGAAACAATGAAGGGAGGAAAGGACTGGGGCAATGTCAAAGAGACGGCCCTGGGGGTGAAGCAGGGGCATAGGGGAATAAGTCAACAAGCCCTTGCAAGCAGGTAGACTCCATAAACACAGACTGGAAATTTCCAAGAAGGAAGAGCACCTCAAATCAGAGGTATTCAGAATTTTCTCACTGGATCAGTTCACAGAAAAATTAAAGGCCAAGAGCTACAATGCAACACATGACTAAAAAAAAAAAAGGTAATGAGGGGCGCCTGGGTGACTCAGTTGGTTGAGCATTCAACTCTTGGTTTCGGTTCAGGTCTGATGTCAGGGTCATGAGATTGAGCCCCAGGTCGTGGGGCTCCACACTCAGCAGGAAATCTGCTTGAGACTCTCTCTCCCTCTCTCTCTGCCACTGCCTCCTCTCTAAAAGAAATAAGTAAACCAAATAATAATAATAATAATAATAGGACAGTGTCCCTGCTGGGGGACCAGAGAAAGAACTGGGGGGCTTCTGCGGAAGCATGGGTCCAGTGCTTGTCTGGTAATTCCAAAAAGAATCTCAGAGGAGCTGCAACTTATCAAGAGACAGACGGAAGGCTGGCCAGCGACGCAGCCAGAACCCTAAGGCAGGCATGAGGCAGGTGGGGCCTCGCGTGCTCATCCTAGAGAAAGGACCCACATCAGGCAAGAGGAGATTCTGGGGCTCCAAGGAGGACCCCACTGCTCAGCGGTCCACGGCAAGGGGGAGCACACAACGAAACAGTCTCAATGTCCGTGGGCTTCCCCGAGAGGACACATTTTTGTGAGAAAGTCAAGTCTAAACAGCAGGTGGAAAACCAGTGGTAGTCATGAAGCGAGGTCTTTGCTTTCCTTTATCATCCTTACCCCTTCCTTCTTTGTTAAGGGTTTTACTAATCACTTCCTTCATCACTTCTAGGCAAGCAGAGGCTCGGGAGCCTTAGACACTGCAGTTGTTTGTGGAATAAACCTGAGCAAATAAGAGCACAAGATGCTTTATGAAGCCAGAGGGTTTACACTCTATAAATAACTTCCATTTATTCTTATTCCTTACACGTACACTCTTACTGAAGACCGGATGATAGCTTTTTGCTATTGCCTGGTTGACTTCTTACACACACACACACACACACACGCAAGCACGCACACACACGCGCACACACACACCCCTCAAGGTAATGACGATATTGATTCTGAAGAGATACTTTTTGAGACAAATAAAAGAGCCATACAACTGGTCTAACAGAACAGGTCTAGAAACTTCATGGGAACACTGTAGCCCTTTTGTATAGAGCAACGGTCTAACCCTCCATCCTAATATCACCAGAGGCTTGGGGTGGCCTTAGAAAGGATGTGATACCTTCAAGCTACTCAAGACAGCAAGTGGTCTACACTGTTTTATTGTAAATTCAGTTCTACGTTTTCTCTTTAATAAAAAAGTAATAACCTGTGATCACGAACAGCACTAGGTAAAGTATGAAAACAGAAGCTTGCTTGTGAAAACATCTCAATTAAACAGGGAATCCAAATATAGAGCAAAGGAAAGCAATTAAGCAATTCAAACACGAAAGTATGAAAATAATTTATTCCAAAGCATGGCGCAGTCTCACACACACCCTAAAAACAAACAAACAAACAAACAAACAAACAAACAAACAGACCCGGATTCATTTCACTGAGCTAGGAGAATTGGGAAAATGCTTTTGTCTTTGGGGGACAGCCACCTCTTTTGGTTCAATGTAATATTCAAAATGTGCCTAATTCTTATAATCCAAATATGTGACACTGCTTGCGTTTCCATGACTACTGCTCTGAAAACCATATTAATTATTCAAGAGGTCCATGCCATTCTCCCTGCATGCCCTAAGGAATGCTGGGAACCGCAACATGCCATTATAAAGGGAATAGCTGTTAAACAGACTGCATGGCCAAATCTAAATAGGAAAGTTATTCCCTTGAAGTACTGATATCATCCTGATAGCAGTAAGCAGTACTATTTAAACTCCTCAGAACAAAAGGAAATGATGGAATGAAAGAGTTTGGCTTCACATGTAATATCCTAACAATCTCTGTAAGACCATCTAATTGTAGCCGCTGCCCCTTCCTCTGATAGGATCTTATTGTAACGCAAGTCGGTTGCCTTGCATGGAACGGTGTTAATCCTATGAAACTTTCCCTGCAAAGGCTGCCACTTAGACATTGCAGAACTTGTAGGAAATCAGATAATCAAGTTAATAAGACAAATTGTGACCAGGCATCTGGGTGCTATATCCGCCAATGCCTGAATACCGCAATAACCATAATTTGTGCAGCCTGTGATCTCTCCTTCATCATAAATAACATTATCAAAGCAGAGGCAGGGAGGTCTGAATGTATTCAAGCAACACACACACCGTTACTGATTTCCTGTCATAGCTAAACTCGCAGTGTCAATCCCGTAGCAGGGCAATGAGGGGCATTATCAGTCCAATTACTCGAAGACAGGGGAGAGAAAAGCCAGCCGCTACCGCTCCCCTGCTCTCGAGCTCCCTCAGGGGTCAGAGACGCTTGGACATAACATCTGCATTTACTCTCATTTGTATTTATTATGTCATCGTTAGACATGATGGTATCATTAATGCTTATACATTATTGCATCATTATGTATCATTTTACATTGTTGTTTACATTGATATGTTACGTGCATTTATTAACAAAAGAGACAGATTTTCAAAGAGATGGCTATCGCAATGGGAAACAGGTAGAAGTTCCCAAGTTCAAGTTCCAAGGTCTCTGATTTGGGGCATTTAGAGAGATCTGCACAATTATCAGGGTTCATTAATACTTAATTGTTATGTATCATGCGCATACAGGGAGGAGAAAAGAAGTGCAAATTTTCCAGAAGCAAAGAATGTGAGAAAATTCAGGGTAATTTGAATACACTGAATTCTGTAGGGCATAATCTTGCAATCAAATTTCAAAATAATGTGATAAAAAATTATACCCTGTGGGAATGTAATCACCTGCCACAAATGATAAAGAAATAAAATCAAATGATATGTAACAATTATCTAAAATATAATGAACAGTCTATTTGCTAATTAAAGGGAAAACAGATCATATATTGTAATTACTATTCAATATTTAGTAATATAATTTCTCTGTAGTTAACTTATGAGCCTTTTCGTGAATTAAATGTTGATGGAAAGGAGTGAAAACTATGATAAATGCTTACCCCACAAATAAACAACCTTTATTATTAATTATTCTTTCCATCAACCAATTACCACCCAAATTGTCAGAAAGCTAATTACAGAAGGAAAGCCAACTTGCAAAATCTATTTAGCAAGATTTTAATTCAATTCGCCTACTATCTATTGAACCTGTTAGGCACTGGCAAAATACTCAGGGCTGTGCAAGACAAAAGTAGTATGGCTTTCATTTCCTGAGGGTTTCTCATGTCCTTCTCATGTCCCAGGCACCGTGATCAGTTTCCAGTCCCACGCACGCGTACATAAGCACGCACACACGCACATATCGGTCCACCAGCACCACGCATATATTCATGAACCCATGCAATACCCCAACAGAAGTAGGGAAGGGTACCAGCGGTAGGTGCTTCTCAGACTCTCGGTTTCATGGTCTCTAAAACTGAAAGAATAACGCGTACCCCTTAGCTTTTTGCTGAGGAGTAAGCGGCAAGGTGAGTAAAGGGCACAGTCCAGTACCAGTTAATGGCAACCGTGACTCTTACACATTAGCAAGTAGGTACGAGGCTAAGGCCAAAGCCACCTAGCAGCAAATGAATCAGTCATCTTCGCAAAGCAGAGGGACAGGCGAGAGAACCACCGACTCAGCCCACCGTCCCCGCACGTCCTCAGTCACATCCCCTTCCATGAATAGTTTGACCCAAACAAGAATAAGCAAGTTGCTGTGCTACAGAACGAATCTGTGTGCTCCTATTATTAAGAGAGATTTCCAGGTCACTGACTGGGATCAAAGCAACCAGACCCGGAGCTGTGGTTATGGCTCAGTCTGTCGTGCTGCCTACAAGAGGCCATGAATCATAATGAAGAATCCACTAACTTTGGCTTTGTCAACACCAACACTCATAGGGCTATTCAATCAGATCCATCCACAAAGCCCCAACCCTCCCCTTTGTCACCAGGGCATGAGAGCCACGAGTAATCTACATATCAGAAAATCAGTTCATAGATCGGTAAGAACTGACGATATGCTGTCGACATCGAGCGAGCTGATGCAGATCACTGACTATTTTCATGAACCATCAGTACACTTATAGACACGGGTTACCAATTTACTCAGACGATGATAAAATCCAGGTGTTACTACATCCTTACTGAACACTATTTATTCTTTCTTTGGGTGATTCAGGTCATCATAAACCCCGATGCTGCTGTGAGAAATATAGATTGGGCTAAATCTCCACTATCCCTCTGACATAACCTCTATATTTATTCTCTTAAAAGATTGGTGGCTTATCCTTTGTCTCCTCCTTATCAAGGCTGAGTACACGATGTGAAGGGTGAGAAAATCCAGCTCTAAGCTTTTCAGTTTGCAGTCTGAGAAATGCACATTTGCCACACATTCTTAGTTTCGTGGTCAGATCAGAACACAACAGCTCACACTAATTTTATTGCTAAATTATGGTTTTTCTCTCTCCTCAAATATACAGAACATTCCATTTCCCCCATCTTTTAGCTTCCCTTTCCAGAGGATAAACTTGCAAATCCCTGTATTATTTAACTGCAAGTGGCTTCCAGGACTGCAAGAAAACACTAAAGGTCTCCATGTGTGGAAATAAAAGAGATGTTAACCTTAAATGTCCTGTTGGTTTCTAACAGTTGTTCACATCAAAGTTAGCCTTCCTCCGCACATGCTTCTTTTTTTTTATTTTAAATGTAATTCAAAATAACCCCAATGTTCAACTGCAACAGATTCTAACTGTAATGTCTCTTCTCTGCTATTCCTGAGGACAAAAATTCTGTCTCAATCACCATTTTAAAGAACGCAAGGTTAGAACCGACTTGCATTTGACAGACACACACCAGAAATGGTTGGCTAGCCCGGACTTCCAAGTCTCCCTTATCTGGCTTGCTCCCCCTCTAGTGGAGGTTCTGGGGATCAGGGTCCCAGAGGCTCGAAGGACACTAAATGGCTGATCTCCCCATTAGAATGCCAGCAAGCCACTGCTCCCTGGCCCGACACTGAAAATTCCCTGTGGATCTTTTTCCAGCAGCTTGGTGATTCTTACCTAACTGGGGTGATTAATGTATTCCAGCGTAACTTCTCGAACAATTTGTAAGGCTGCCTGCTATTTATTATCACCGTGCAGCAGCAATTCTAAATGCCAGTGATAAAATACTCCTCCCTGATAGAAATTTTGTTGGGCTAAGCTGTAAACAATGGATCTAGTTACTGTTTCAACGAATCATCAATGAACGTTAAAGCCAGTGAGTGATATTTTTTCTAACAGCCTTAACTGAGCTAGAATTCATATAAATACAATTCACCGTTCTAAAGGTTATACTCCAGTGGTTCTTGTATATGCATGGAAATGTGCAATCAACATCACTATCGAATTCCAGAACAGCTTCATCACCCCTAAAAGAAATTCTGTACGTATTAGCAGGCACCATCCATTCTGCCCTCCCCCGGCTTCTGGCAACCGCTCTATGGATTCACGTATTCTGGTTATTTTAGATAAATGAAGTTGTACAATATGCGACCCTTTGGATCTGCCCTCTTTCACTTAGCATAATGCTTTCAAGGTTCATCCACATTGTAGCAAGTGTCGGTACCTCACGCCTTTCCGCGGCTGATGGCCCGTCATATGGATAAACCATATGCGACATATCTGCTTATCAGTTGGCGGACCCCTGGGTTGTTTCCACTCTGGGGCGAATATGGATAATGCTGCTTCCCACACTCACGTACACTTAGGAGCAGAAGTGCTGAGCCGTATGGTAAAGCTACGGTTAACTTTTTGAGGAACCACCAAACTGTTTTCCACAGTGGCTGCACCTTTGTACCTCCCCATTAACATAGAAGGATTCTAATTTCTCTACATCGTTACCCACACTTCTGGCCTATCTGTTTGAGTATAGTCATCCTAGAGGGTGTGAGGTGGTATCTCATTGTGGTTTTTTTTACAATAATTTTTTATTATGTTATGTTAGTCTCACTGTGGTTTTGATCTGCACTTTCCTGATGGCTAAGGACGTTGGACATCTTCTCACATGTTTATTGATCTTTGGTTTATCTTCTTTGGAAAAATGTCTATTCAGAGGTCATTTTTTGGATTATTGAGTTGTACCAGCTCCTTATATATATATTTCAGATAGTAGCACCTTCTCAGATTTATGACTTGCAAGTGTTTTCTCCCATTCCATGAGATGTCTTTTCAATTTCTTGATAGTGCCCTTTGAAAGTCCCTATCAATTTTTAATTAACATAATTGCTAATGTCCCAGCATAATTTTTTTCATAACTTCTAGAAGGTGCTTCCTATATGTAGATGGACCGAGAAATATTAGTCCTACTACCACAGGCCCTCTGACCCTGAGCTGATGCTTAGATTGGACCACAAATACTTTATCAGGTGTCCATCTGCCCTTAGGACAAGGAACTTCTCAAACTTCCCAAAAAGATTTAGTTTTAAAATGATAACGCTGCATTGAGAATGCCTGCTTCTGGACAAGTGAACTCAGTACTTTTTTTTTTTTTCTAAATTGGCATTATTTACCTAGGAGGATTTCTGTTAGCAGCTTCTCCCACTGGAACACAGTGTAGCTGCAAGACTTTCAGAAATCCTTTCTTTAATCAATACTGCCTTGTACTTTACAATCCAAGACAGCTTTGCCATCTGGTTTCCCATTTAAATTTAATTTGCCCAAAAGTTTAAATTTTCTTTATATCATTCAGATCCAGTTAAACTTACCAACCTAGACTAACTGCGGGGTGGGGGAAGGGGAGTAGAGGGCAAGCCAGGCTGAATTCGTAACAAATTCGAGTTCCAGAGTATCCGGAAAGAAATGCCACAGTAACTGATAGGGTACGGTAATCATGTCCAATCTTTAAGGATCCACAGAAGCAGGGCCTCAGGTCACGTGGCCTAACAGTGGGGCCTGGGCAACAATTAGGTAGCCCACAGGCTTGCCCAGCAAGCAGGTCCAAAGACTGGAGTTGCCTTTTGGGGGCTAAAGCTCCATCTGGGCCCCAAGTGTCAGAGGCATAGCTGTAAATCACCAGCTTTTGAGATGACAGGTCATCGTGGGTTCATTTGTGTCTCCCCCCAAAAAGACACACTGGAGTCCTAACTCCCACTACCTTGGATTGTGACCTTGTTTGGAAAAGGGACCTTTACAGAGGCAATCAGGGTAAGATGACATCATTAGGGTGTACCTGACTTCAATGCAAAGACACAAAAAGAAGACGGTTATGTGAAAGAGGATTGGAGTGATGCATCTAGAAGCCAAGGTACACTGAGGCCACCAGAAGCCTTTCCCTAGCGCCTTCAGAGGAGGCACGGCCATGCCAACAACTCGATTTCAAACTTCTAGCCGCCAGAACCAGGAGACTACACACTTTTGTTGTTCTAAGCCACACGGTTTGTGGTATTTTATTTCCCCGTCACCAGCACCAGCTTTGACATGAAAAGGAACACCACAGTATACATTCCACATTTCTTCTCCGAAGATGCACGTTTCCACTTCCCTAAATACTACGAGATGTCAGGTGTAATAAAGGAAGAGCGATGGCCGTCTGGCTCACATTGATGAGTTTGGGAGCTGAGTGAGTCTAGAAATCAGTCACGTATTATTTATGTAGATATTGTGATGCAATGTAACGAGTGGGGTGCAAACTAGGGTAAATGATGGTGGTAATGACTGTTTGGGGAAATTACAAACAGCCTGCCCCCGATCCAGTCAAAATTAAGTCAAATACTAATACGATCAATCACGTCAGTAGGAGGCATTGGTGTATATCAATAAGGCCAGTTGACATAGAAATGAAGGTTCTTCCCATTTTACCTACAGCCACCCCTTTGCCATACATGGCATGTGGGCTGACAGGATACACAATCGTGTGGGAGGAAAAAGATCATTGAAACAAATTTAGTGAGAGCTGTTTGATAAGCATTATGCTTTCCATTTCATTCCATAATACTGCCATTTATTCATCCAAAAACTATTTCTCGGGCTTCGCTTCTATGCAGGCCGGGCAACAAGACTCATCCAGAAACAGGAAGAGCTTCTGAGTACTAACGGCAGATGAGGCTGATACTCTGACTTCAGTCCCAGAAGTTAGACACACACAATTCTCCAGAAAAGCTTTAGGTCCCAAGGTTTCCTCATCTGCAGTCCATAGAAGGATGTGATAGATTATACGCCTGAACACTACTCCCAGGGCAAAGGGAGCTGAAGTAAAATGTGCCTAGGAAACACGGGGTATTTCCCATTCCGTGCAAGCTTCTGACTTAGGGAAGTTTGTTTACTTTTCTGCCAAAGTGTCTTTTGGCAAAACTTGAGCACTCATTTAACAGCAGAGAGAGGACAGCTGAACAAGAGAGACAGGAAACTGAAGTTCAGAGAGGGGAAGTGACTTGCCTGAGGTCACACAGCCAGTGGAAAGTCACTTCCTGCCCTCCAGGGCACAGCTTCAAGGAAGCCACACTAAATGCAGTCTTCTACGCTTGTCCCAGTATTTTATGAACGACAGTCAATGTTTACAACCTATGGACTACTAACGGCATTCCTTTTATTTCATAATCCGCTCCCCTTACGTCTAGTGCTTTTCTTGTGCCATATTTTAGATGTGAGGAAGTTTATATTTCAAAATGATTCATTCGGCTCTGCCAACTGCAAGGCAAGACTGCAATAAATGTGAGCAGAAAGACAGACTATCTAAATTCACATCATGTTTTGGACTACCACCAACTAATACATCGACATGCCAATATACCGGATTGTTTACATACAAAGTAAATGTCGAGCAAAGGGAAAACCCTTTTGTCAGTTACTAGATATTCCTCTTACCTTCTGGGACATGTCAGATTGAAGCAAAGCACGCCTGTTTCCTCCTGCCATTATATTTGACCTAAACTTCATTTTAAAGCTGTAGTATTGATTAGGCTTTAGAAAAGCATTTGCCTTGGAATCTGATTTAAGTCTTGCCCACCATTCACTTGTCAAGAATGTAACAGCTTCACAAATGAAACTAAAAGGGACACATTTAATTCTAATTTCATTAAGCAAGGGATTTTATGGAAGTAGACAAGTTGGCAGGGCAACAAATTGTCCGAACCATCCAATGGCTCAAATGCCTGCGTGGGCCAGGCTATCGGCCGGCCGGGCAGGACGCGATCAGGACATTTTCTGCTCACTGGTAAGGAGCAGTTTAAAGGCCTGTTGACAGCTGATAGTAAAGCTTTCCTTCCGTTTATCTTTTTCTTCCTCTTTCAACAAGAGACTCCTGTTAAGAGCCTTTCTGGTTCTGGGATGCTGAGCGACTGTGGACCGCAGCCCTCCTCCGCCCGTGAGGAAGCAGGGATTTGCAGTGAGATGTCCCCAGCTCACAGTGAGATCAAAGGTACACACACAGAGGCACTCCCCAGTTAGTGGGGCAGGGGACTGCTGAGCTGGCCTTACTACCATGTACACTTGAAAGAACACCTCACTTCTCCTGATCGCTACCGGTTTCTATAGAAACAAGAAAGAATCTGTTCTTTTGCTAAAATTTTCCCCTAAAGCTTTTTCTAGCACTGTATAAAACGTTTATTTTTTGCTATCAGAGTCCTCCATTTAGAGCGTCATTTAACCAATCAAAGAACAATTGGCTGGGTAGAGATGAACGTGTGCTCTGTTTCCAGAAACTGAATCCTCTGTGCGCGAAGGAGCCGTGGTCAGTTCATCGCTCCTGGGTCACTTTAGGACTCAAGCATTTTAGAGTAAATCCTGGAAACGATGGTGTATCAGAGAGTGGAACGGGGTCAACAAGGTATCTGCCCAGCCACGAGCTGACTTTTTCACTTCAAAATACTTCAGCCGTCACTGTATTTAAATGAACTCTGTCTCATCAGTGTTGCCATAAATCATCCTTGAGAACTCCAGAGCTCCTGACCACAGGATCGTGAGTCACGGCCTTGACGCCTGTGGAGCTCGGCTTCAAGATAACGGCTGGGTTTCCCTGCTTTATTATCGTGTGCCCTTCTCCAGGGACCGCATTTGCTCAGGAGTTGCTAAGGCTAGTAAATATTGTATCTGTCTCTTGTAATCACTGAACAAACAGACTTGCCCTCTGTCACATAAAACCCCCAGAGCTGTTAGGCCATGAAAGGGGTATTGAACTAGGCCTGTGCTTAAAAACTAAGAATGGGGATCTCCGTGGCATCAGTCAAGACTAAATCCGAGATGTGGTGCCATGTGTCTCGTCTTCTATCAGATTCCATTCATTTATTCCTGCCTCGATAAACATGAATTGAGTGCTAGTCACGGGGGTCTTCAGCACTGTAGGTGAGGTGCAGCCCTGAGCAGGACACAATCCCCGTTCCCCCGGAGTTCATGATCTAGCGTGGGAGACAGGGAGTAAACAAATAATGACACCCATATAATAATGGTGACCCACAGCTATAAGAAATGCTATGGAGCCAGAAGCACTGAGTGCCCACGAGGGAGCAAAAGGTAGTCTATGGGGCCGCAGATATACCTTGGCATTTCGCTGGCACCTTGCTTATCATAAGGAACTCCAAAGTAGGGTCTGGCCTCAGGTGAAATTAACTTGAAACTTGTGCGTGTTTTGCAAAATCGTAACACGGTCTGAGATCTTGAGAGGTCGATGGCTCAGCTCTTCCCAAGCTCTTCCATGTAGAGATTCTTAAGGATGGGGGCCGTGCAGACTACCTTGGTGGCTCATCTGATGTTTCAACACATTGTAGGTCTAAAAGTTCCTTCTTTGCTACCATGATGATAGCTAAAGGACCGCACCATAAAGTCATTCAATCAGGTGCTCTTCAGCTGGAGGGGGGGAGGGGGACGCAGCAGTCACTGAAACGCTCTGTTTCATGCTCTGAAACAAATCCAGACCGAGCACCAGAGTCTGAAGGCTGACTCTTTACTAAGCGTGTCTCGAGTAAACAGATAAATACCTTGGTATTCATATTCATGCAACCAATTTCATACTTTTCATTCTTTTCTCTTTTATTCTCAGCCTGAACTTCTGGGACAAAATTTGAATCCAGTGAAAAGAGACACTTAAAGTGCATACTGGCGAAAAGCATGAGCTTGGAGGTCAGACAACTTAGTTTGCGTCTGAACCGTGACCATACCACCTTTTAGCAGACGAACTTATGCAAATTGCACAGTATTTCTGAGTCTTGGTTTTCTTATCTGTGAAATGGGGATAGCAATAACTCTTGGAGTTGTTGCAAATATTAAATGAGATACTGCATGTCAACTATTTGGCACAATGCTTAGCAGAGAGTAAACGTTCCATAAACGACGGCTTAGTGTATGCACAGGCTTGAAAATGTACTTCTCACACATACCTTCATACATACTTTATATATATATATATATTGCTATATACATACAACCTATTTATCCAGCCTTCTGAAAGCCTTGTTGACCTTTTTGTCCCCACAGTTGAGCTCAGAATCCAACACATAGTTGTTCTTCTGGAAGAAGAGAGGATAGCATGCTATCTCGAAAGGCAGGTTAACTGGGCTGACAAGGGTTTCTGCTTGCACTTTCCCAGTAACTTTGGACTCAATCCTTCCGTTGACCATGGGCAATTCTAATGAAATAGAACTAATTGTAATCAAGTGCTCTCGGGGCCATAAACCTAGGAGCAGGCATACGGATTACTACATTATATTTGCACTCCTAAGGTTTGTTAAACACCTTAGGATGAAAAAAGCTAATAAATATGAGATTTATTTTTTATCGTTATTAACTTAAAATGGAAAAAGCTAAAGATAGCAGAGAGCCTAAAAGCTAAAACTAAAGTACTCAAATGACTATGTATTTAAAATTATTACAGCTAATGACCTTAACATTTTTCTAGCTCTGTTTCCTAGGAATAAAAGCCAAATCGTCTCTAATAAAAAAAATATCCATAAATTTTTGCTGCTGATGCCTTTGGGGGAATATTGAATAAAGTGGTTGAAAGAAGTCAGTTTTTACAACCTAAGAAAATAAAATACAGGGGATACATAATTTGTTCTTATCATATATATAAACTAGAGATGAATTACACAGTGTTCCTCCAAGCACTGAGAAATAGTCAACTACTTTTTGATACATACTATGGCAAAATCTTAAGCTGTAGTCACAAGGCCAAACACCACCAGTTTCCCGAGTTGAGACTAACAGGCCAGTCATTGGCCTAATTTCCCCCCTTGTGTCCACGATCCCACTGATGACAAGCACCCACGCTCTTGCCTCTTCACTTCGACTGTGTGTGATGGATCAGAGCTTGCAACTGTTTTGACCTGCTGTAAAGGGCACGGCAGAGAGCAGCCAACTCTTCATGCACCCTCCTTCCGGTGCAGAGGAAGAGGATGAGAAAAACGATCGTGATACTATTGCAATCCCATTCAGTCATTCAATAATCCCTACTGAGCATTACCACTTTGTGGAATGAACTCCGTAGGGACTGTGGAAGATCAGGACATTGTAGTCGTGTGAGGCAGCCATAAAAAATGAACATAACATAAGCCAGAAGAAACACACGGGAAGAGTACACATTCGGCCTGGGGAAATCCAGGAGGGCTGCTTGGGGGAGGTTGTACTTCGGCGGAATGCTGAAGGATAACTAGGTGACTAGAGACAGAGAAGGCGAGGGAGGGGTCTTCCTGACCATTGGAAGAGCAAGAGTAAAGGCACAGAAGAGGAATGAAGGAAAGAAGTTAAGTGAGAATGTGAAATGGTGTCAAATGGCAGAGCAGAAAGTGAATGAGGAAAGCCAGGTGAGGCCAATTCAAGATGCCTCCAAAACAGCATGTTGAGTAATGTCGATGCTTTTCTCTTTAATCAAGAAGGAACTACCAGATGCTTTGGAGAAAAATACGTTTCTTCCAGACAGGTCATTGCCCTGATTGCGTCCACTGAATGAGGCAGCTCCTCCATACTTCCCTGGCCATTTTGGACTTCCCTTTCTTAGTAATCGCCTTCTTAGTCACTGACTATAGCCTTATGGCAGTGTATCTGTCATCCTAAGGGTCTCAGACATAAACCAAATATATATTTAAGATGTATCTGGGACTGAATTCAAACGATCAACTAGAGATGAAATTTAAGTCCTAACATGATGATATTGCCAGACAAGTAAGTGTCGCCGTACATTTACTGAATCTTTCCACAGCGAGGGAGAAATTATTTACAGCGTGTTTGCTGTTTTTGATCACATTTTTCCCTTCTGGGTAAACTGAGGTTTCCGTCCCACTCTGCGGAGAGTCCCTTATTTCACTTCCCTTTGCATATCCCCTTCGTGTTCGTGATAACCCCGGCAAATAAAAGGTGGACAAGTCCTAAAGAGGGGCAGTTGTCTTTCTTCCTTCCTTTCAACAAGCATTTAGCAAACTCCTGCCATGTGCCAGACATTCACGCTGACACCAGGAGCCCCAGAGGAACAAGACGGAGCACCTTGTCCGCCCTCACGCGGCTCACCGACTCAGGACGTCTGAGAGCCTACAAATGAGTGTGTGGGATGGGGAGTAAGAGGCGAGCCTTAGTGTGCTGCACACGCTTCTGCTTTATTTATTCTTGTCGAGCCAAAGATAAAACTTCAGCAAAGACCAGTCCTGTTTTGGAAAAATCATCTCAGCAGACATGCTAGTTACATCAACACAAAGCATAATGAATGACGGAGCCCCTGTCCGGAGAACTGAGTGGGCCACCATCTGCCGGCTTGGACTCCAAGAATGGACAGGGCCCGCCCGGTTCCTCCAATGCCTTCCCACTGCAGGTAGAAGAAAATTCAAACCGCTTAGCTCAGCCTGTGAAGGAGCCACTGATCTGGTCCTTGCCTACCTCCCCGGCCTCATCCACTGGGAGGTTACCACCCTGACAAGGCTCGCTTCATGCCTCGAACAAGCCAAGCATGTCCCTGACTCAGGGCCTTTTGTAATGGCTCCGCCATCTCTTCCAGCAGCTTCCCCAAGATGCTTGCTTCCCCTCCTCGGTCAAGTCTCCGCTCAGCCAGGCCCTTCCGCTTTTGTAGCTGTGTCCCACCATCCTGTTTTCATTCTTCAGATCACTCACTGCGATTGAAAATGACACCCTCTCTCTGTGTTGATTTCTGCAAGTCTGCCCACTTGGACTAGAGGGTAAGCACCATGGAAACGGGCACCCAGGCGCCTCCCGGGCCCGCGGCACCTCGCACAGGTGCGCGGCCTTTAGCCCCATGCCAGAGGCAAGGACAGGAGGGAAAGGACAGAGGGAGGACAGGAGGAGCAAGAGGGGAGGGCTGGGAGGGAAGAAGAGAGACAGGGGTGGGTGTAGCCTCAGCAGCCATAGGGCTTGGGGCAGGGAGGGGAGCACAGCCAGAGAGCCGGTTTCCTCGACGCCCTACATGACGGGACAGGACTCCGTGCAGGTGAGCGAGGTTTGGGATCTTTCTGAGATTGCTTGCAGGAGGCGGGGTGCCAGGAGGACACGGCAAAGGTGCCACTTCCCTGAGCGTCCCGGCAAGACTGAGAGCAGCACGGTCTCTGTTTTGCCGTGGCATTGTATTCTAGTGTTGCGTGACTTCCTCTCCATTCAGCCATGGCTTCTTAACACGGAATCAATACACGGCTCCCAGGACAGCCCAGGCTGTGTCTACATGATGCCAGAGCAGCCTGCCAAGTGATTAGATGTGGTTAAAAAAGAAATCAGTCAGAGCAGTCATTTGTCATCGGGTAGACAGAGCCATGCTGCCACGGGCCGCCACTACTCCACCAGCTTAAATTGCTAAAGAAATAACAACGGCAGGGGCTGGCGAACTCCTCACTCTCATTAACATTTCCTATAATTTCCCAGTGTCCTACAGCTAGGATTAGAACTCATGGACCCTGTGTCTTAATCACGAGCTGCACATGCAAGGGGCCATTCAATACTGACTTCTGCGTCTCTGATTTCAAGCGATCGTGAATATTGTACAGCTTGCCTCACTCTGCTTGTTTCTTTGGGTGTTTTTTTTTTCCTTTTAATAGGATGCCCTAGGGTAAACCATTTCAGTTAACTTAAGAAAGTGAAGCAGCCCCCAGATGGCCGGCACACACACAGAAGCCTTGAGCTGTATTCCTGAGTGTGGTCATGTACAGCACGTGGCCCTTCAGGGTTAGGGCGACCATTCCGCCATCCCCAACCCACCCCACCCCACCCCCGGAAGCTCTGGCTCCACGGGGGTGAGGAGGGGCCCAGGCACCCACTGGCACCTCCGGAGAGCACCCCGGGCACCCGCCCCCTCCGCCCCACCCCGACCCTGAGGCAGAGCCCGGCCAAGGGACCAGAGGCCTCAGCAGGAAGAGAGCCGTGGAGGGCCTCCCGAAGCCCCCATCGGGCACAACCCCTCTGGGCTCAGAGGCTCTGCGGAGCCGGGGCTCCCGGAAGGACGCACTCCTGATGTGTGATCCCCAGGCTGTGAAGTCCAGTCACTGCCGGGACCCAGGCATGTAACCAACTTGATTATTACCCAGCTCACTTCCCCAACTCCCCGCTCCATCCTCAGAAAGGAAAGTTCTCTCCGTGGCACTTTGGTTTCCCAAAGAGAGGCTCCCAAGCGACCCAAGGAGAGTTAGGAATCACTGGAAATGGCAACCCGCTAATGAAGTCCTAAAAGACTCCAGGTTGTTGTCACTTATTCACTTGGTGCATTCACGCACTCATTGCTGTTTCTAACAACCAGCGAGATATGCTTGAGCACCTACTGAATGTCTGGCTGGCATCGTGGTCTTTATCCTCAAGGAAGCCACAGTCTTCTGAAACAGGCAGAAACCCCAAACAAATAATTAGACCCTACCATGGCAAATGTTGTCAGGAGATCTGCAGAAGTACAATATTTTCTGACAGAGAAGCCAGTGGGAGGGGGGTGAAATCAGGGAAAACTCAAGAGAGATGGCAGTAGAGATGGGCTTTCAGGACAGCAGGAGGTGTCCAAAAACCTCAGTCATCAAGATAAATGGAATTTTAAGGCACTATGTTTTTTAATTAAAACGAATGCAGTATTTTTTTTTTTCCTTTTGCCCCGGGCTCCAACATTGCTCAGGACAGCACTGTTACTGATCCTGTCTTTATTTAATGATCAGATCTTCCATTCATCACGGACTTTTTACCTTAATTTTGATTTTTTTTTTTTTTTACAAATACCACATTCGGTATCATTTGCCTCAATTACCAAGTCTTTGGTGCCACCTGAAATGCTGTGCTTGGGCGAATGCCACACCTGCCTCCCCCCGGGCATGGCCCCTCCCCGAGCCAAGCCATCTATGTGATGCAGGACTAGAAAATCAGTCCAGTTTTCCATCCACTCAACTAGAAAAAGACCAACTCAAGCGGCCAAACTAGCTTCCCCCACGTTGCGTAAAAGATGACAGGGTCGAACCTGTCTTCTCAGAGCGCAAACCTCAATGGTCACTCGCGCTTTCCATGATTTCCACAGCAGAGGTAGCAAGAGCTGAGAGGCTAACCGGGGCCTGACACTGCTGTCTGCGAATGGGCTCCCCCTAAGTGAAGCGAGTATTTCAGAACACGGCCGGACCTGGTCATCAGGAAGCAGAATGGTGTCCATTGCTGCTTTCCCCCTTTGACTAAATCCGTGCCTTTGGCACCGGTAAATAAGTTCCCCTCTGCCGAGGAAAGCTACGGAGCCAGTGCCAGGGGGCTGGGGAGGGGACGGAGCCACTTCCCAGAATTCCAGGCTGTAACGTTTACTTCACAGTGTTATTACCGAGAGGTGGTTTTGTTTGGCACATTGTTTTCCATGTCTTTTCTTATATGTTTGGAGACAGACATGAGAACATATGTGCTCTCTATTATTTCTTCTAAATGTTCCTCCCGTTTAAAAGAGGACAATGGGTATTGGGAACCCAGCTTGGGGACAGAGCAGCTATATAGGTCCGTAAATGAGAGAGCTGCGTGTGCTACAACACCCAAGCCTCCGGCTTCTGGCTTCACATATGCAGCGTGGTAAGCAGGGAAAACGGCCTCTCACTCTCAGCTCAGAACCTCATTGATCTCAGTCCCGATTTATGGCATCATTTGTTCCTGATAAGAGCTACTCGCCTACAAGACTCCACCAGGAAAAGGAAACTAGAAAGGGAAAGAAAAATCAAACCAGGTCAGGAGTTAAAAAATTCACTGCTTTTGCCCTGATTCTTTTGTTCATTTAATATAACTTGCTCTGTAAAACTTGCCTACACCATCCCTATTTTTGCCTCCGTCCGCAGAGAGCACGGCTGCAATGGCAGGGAGAGTAAGTACACCCCAGTGCACGCGCTCATCACAGGTAATCGCGTGGGGTGAGATATCAGATCAGCCCTTCACGAGACAATGCGAGTGGCACCCTTTGAAAAGACGGGTAACTAAAGTTCTTAAAAAAAATCACGGGTGGACCGCCTGGCTGGCTCGGTCGGTGGCACATGCCGACTCTTGATCTCGGGGTTGGGGGTTCAAGCCCCATGTTGTGTATAGAGATGACTTTTAAAAAACTCAAATCTTGAAAAAAAAATCACAGGTGAATCAGTTAAAGCACAGAAAACACACTGCCTGACTCATGGTAAGTACTCAGCAAGATGTGAGCTATTACTCCAAATATTTTCGAGACTATTTATATTCCTTTACAGAAAGATATATCATAGGAAGTTTTTTTAACACGTGTAACAGTTCAGAATGGTTTTTAGTGCCGTTTAAATCCATCAGTGAGAATTTTTAAGAAACCTCCTTTTTCTTTTAATGTTTTTTTATTATATTATGTTAGTCACCATACAATACATCCCCGGTTTCCGATGTGAAGTTCGATGATTCATTAGTTGTGTATAACACCCAGTGCACCATGCAATACGTGCCCTCCTTACTACCCATCACCAGTCCCTCCTTTTATTGATCAGAAGACTCCGCATAGACCTAACTAGTGGACATGTGACATTGACATGAACACCGCACCTTCAAAGCAGCGCCAAGAGGAACCAGGAATTCCTCCGAGGGAGTTACGTTCCGCTGTAGTTAGGAACCACGCCTGAAAATGAAGCTCATTATTTCAGAGCCACAGGTCTCTCTTTAGTAAAATGTGTATGCGACCTTGTCGGCCTCCTTACTTGCCAAATCTGGCTCCAAATCACTTTTGGTTGTTTCAGAAAAAACTCACCGATGCTATCAAGAGATGAGGACCGGAGGCCCACGATGATAGCCACACGGAACGACACTGCCAACCATCGTGCTGTCCAGCAGCGCTGCTGGATGAAGGCGGGGCCTCCCGAGGAGGTCACTATGGATGGAGCCAAAGCCAGGGGGACAGGTAAGTTCTGGACATGGCGGTTAAGCATCAGCCACTTTGTGCTTTCTGGGCAATGTTATACAGCCTACGAAAGGGAGGCACGAGCCATTTATTAGCAAGCCAATTTCCCAACGAAACATTTTGACCATTTTCACCTTTTGAAAATTAATCTCTGCCTATTTTGAGACTCTACACAGAAACAGTAACCCTAACAAGAATAATTCCTCTGAAATCCTACCTTTTAAAAATTACCTTAAAAGTAGAAAGGCCCTTCAATTGTGATCTAGTCCTATATCTGATGCAAATTTTTTCCCGAAGAAAAGAATAGACAGCCAGAAGATAAACTTCCTCCACACAGGGTTAATAACGAAAACGCTGATACGACCTTAAGTGTGGTGGCGCCCGGAACCAGCACTATAATTAATCTAAATGTACTGTAATTACACTAAATGTTACTTCTGTAGAATAGTTCCAAATCATGTGGCTTTTTTATGCTTAGATAACATGCAGTTTATTTCCAATCATGGATGTAGGCATGATTTGCTAAAGGAACATTAGGTCTGGAAGCAATATCTTAATCAAATCAGAACTTCTTCTGTAAAACAAATCTTTGGCTTTTGAAGAATTAGCAGCATCTAATGCCTTAGGGTAGAGATGTGAAACTGAGCTGAAATCCACACTGCTAGATCTCTCCCTCTGCCCTCTGGCTCCCAGTCATTCCCCAGTACATTCATGTAGCCTCCTACCTACAGACTTACATACACTTTCTCTGGTCGTAAACCACCACGGCTACTTCTAAATTACACCCTGAAAACTCCACGCTGGAAAATCGGTTGTAGGAAAGTTGACCTCATGCAGTTTATTTATTTTTTCAGAACAGAAGCTGGTTCCTTTTGGGAAGGAACTCATTTAAACAAAACCTAATAGCAAGCATCCATAAATTAGAGGGTTATTGGTATGTGCACGATTTGATGCATAAAAACTGAACGGATATCCCAGAGCTGAAAATGCCAACATGCAGAAAGATCTCTCATGATGATTTTAGTTTTGTATGGGAGGACCAGATGTGCCGGGACACCTCCAGTCATTGGCTGCTGTCATCTTTCTAACTGTTCGGTGGCTCCTCTCCCCGGTGCTGTAAGCTCACACAGTCACCAGCTACAAAAAGCAATGCCAATCTTGCTGCTGGACGCGTCTTCTCAAATCCAGGTCTGGTGCTCAAATCAGGAAGCAGAACATATTCAAGATCAAAAAGGTCAAGAGAGAAGCTGCCTTATGAGGGCAGAATTCAGACTCATTCTAGCACAACGCTAACACGTACTTCTAAACGCAGATCAGAGGAGGCAGAACTCCTCTTCGCCACAGAGGCAACGATCAAGCACGCAGGGCCCGGACGACGAAGGCAAAGAACCAAGCACGGGTCCCAACAGAGACCAGAATCCCCTGCTGCCCTTTTTCACTCCCCTTTGTGGCCACAACGGAATGAGACATCTCCACCGAAACTCTTGTCCACGTGCTCTGTCTTCAATGGGGGTGAGTTCCGAGGCCCAAAGTACAATGTGCACGCGCCAGGGGCCGGGAGCAGAAGACACGGACCCTGGGAGCCAGAGGATCATGGAAGGCGAAACGAGATCCCAGAGGTCATGGAGGTAAAACTCATTCTTTTGCAGCTTGGGCAACAGGTCGGGCAACGGGCCCAGAGGAGTTAAGTGACTTGCCCAAGGTCACAAGCAAATGAATGACAGAGACAGGGCTACTATCCAGATATCCTAGTTGCTAGGCTTGGGCATCCACAGTCTGGATGCTCACAGGCCTCAGACCAGCAATTTGCCCCTTTGGCTTCTCACCCCACATCTACGGGACAAACGTCAGGTGGCAGGTCTGGTGCCAGGACTATGCGCTCCGTGAAGTCAGTAAAGACCTAATTGGGGTAGCACTACGAAAGGACTTAGCAGAGGAATGGGGTGAACGATTCCAGTGCAGCATGGTCCCCCGTCCCAGACTGAAATCTGGATGGTAAGACATGGCAAATGCAAATTAAACCACAGTGGCTTCTGTTATCCCCACAACGGCAGTCTCTTCTGGTTTTATTGGAGTAGGTGAGAGGGGTGAGACTGTGAGGTGGGCCCCACTCTATCCCCCCAGTCTTCTCTCCCTCCACTAAGCCCTCCCTTCCTCAAGTCTGTCTCTCCTCATGATAAAACAGCTACTGTAAATTAAACCCCTCGGACAGACATCAAGCTTTGGGACGAGACACACCACGCTACGGTCTTCCCAGCAGCTAGCCCAGCACCCCGCACGTGGCGGGGGTCTTCAAGCACTTGCTGAATTAATGAATGAATGAGTGAATGGCCCAATCATTATAACAGGTTCTTAATCTTTTTCTGCTTGATTTTCTGACAGTTCTGGCACAGAGGTCTCATTATCACTACTTTATAGATGATGGAAAAGAGGCCCAGAGATGTAAAGCAACTGGTCCGAGGAGACACAGACTGTAAACGGTGCAGCTGACCATCTGTCTAAATATTAATTCATGCTCTCTACTCATTCCTCGTGCCTCTTTGTTCTTTCTGCTTTGCCTCATCAACTTCTAACCGTGCTTTAAAGGTTAGGCCTCTTCTTCCAGAAGTCTCATCTAATCCAAGGGCCGTGTCGTCTTTGTCTACGGCGGGGCGAGGAAATATCTCCTTCCACCGGGTCGTAAGCTGCTCTGGAGCCAGGACGATGTCACTGTCCTTCCCTCGCCAGCAGCTCTCTAGATGGCCTGCGCTCGGTAAGCACTCGCTAATATAACGTAAGCGGCGGGAGGCTGGGAGGCAGAGACGGGAAGAAAACAGAGTAGACTGAGGGCACAGCCTGAGGCTCAAAGAGAGGTTCAGGTCTTCAGATCATGTCACAGAAAGACGTGTCTGCCATCTGTCTACAGGGCTCCGGAACTCAGTGTCCCTGGGAAGTAGAAACTGAGGGAGAGCTTCCCTCTCGGGCAGCCCCTCCTCATTCACTTCAAGCACTTTTTAAAAACTCCCTTCAGAGACAGACATAGTAAATCTTATGTTATGTGTGATTCACTACGATGTTCTTCAAAAAGTTAGCACGTAAATTGAGGTGTGTTACCTATACCAAGTTTCAAAGACTTGTTTTCCCCAAAAAAGTTAACATTTCTTGGTATCATTTCTATTTTGTGTTGAAATTGTAATGGTTTAAGTACACTAGGTTAAACTATAGTATTGAAATTGGTACCACCTGTTTCTTTTTACTTTTTCCAATGTGGCTCTAGAAAATGCTAAATTATACATGTGGCTCGCACCAATTGCTAATGAACAGAGCTCAACTGTATCTTGTCTTGTGTGGTGGTTGGTTACCTGGGTGTATGCAACTGTCAAAACTCATTGAATTGAACTCCTAAGATCTGTGCCTTTTATTGTCTGTTCGTTACAGTTCCATTAGAAAAATGACATGCACACACAAGACAGAAGGCCACAGAAGAGTCTCCTCTTTTTTCACCCTCAAAGAATACGTCCTGACAGAAAAGGGAGAACCACCCTGAGCATTTTTTGAATCCCACTAGAAGTCAGATCTTTGGTGTAACTCCCTGTCTCACCATCCAGACCAAGCTATCGAGGAGAAACCTCTCATTTCCTGTTTGCCTTTTTTTTCCCCCCACAGAGCAACAAATACTCAGAAGAGAGCTGGGCCCTGACTGATTTAGGAATTGTCACTACAGAGGCAATAAGTGAGGGATGTCCCTGATTTCCATATCTAGAGGTAAAAAGACTTCAAACCAAACATGTTAGAGAAAAATCGAAGAGCATTGAAGCCTTCCATTCTCCCAGATTTGACTTTTGCATTCACGCAGAGGTATCCGTACTGTGAAGCCGAGACTCGCTTTGTAATATTAAACTTGGTCCTTCCACTCAAAAACAAAACAGCCAAGTGAGCAGACCAAGGAGCGTGGCGGGCTGTTCAGGAACACCGCTCAGAACACATTGAGAACCAAATGCAATTAGAGGCCCCGCCTCTGCTCTGCTCGCTGGCAAACGTACCCACATGTCTGACCCACGTGTCTGACTCCGCGGGGACGGAGGGACAGACCAGGAGCCTCCCCAGGTGGAGACAGCCTTGCAGCCAATCGGGGCTGGCACATATCGGCAAGGGTATGGACGTGGGCTCTTCACACCACAATTTGCCCCCATCCTTCCCCCTCACTCGCTGTGAGTTAGAGGACCCACGTCTGCATCAGGGTCCCCAAGACCAAGCTCAGGTACAATGAATGACCAGAATGACTCACAGAACTCATTTACTGCAGGAGTATGTATAAGTAACACAGGGTCATTTTAAAACAAAACTGTAAACTTCTAAAAAGGACAGAGAAGAAAAATTCATTATTATCTAGGATATGGATATGCCAAACTTATGCAATTCTTCTCTTACTGTTGAAAATTTGGACTGTTTCCCTTTTTAGTCTTGCTTTATGATTTAACCTGTATAAACAAATCCGTCTGCAAGGAGACTGGGGCATTTAAATAATTATCTTCATTTCACAAAATTCACACACAATGTCCCGAGTTAACACCCCACTTGTTCTCAGTGTTTACCATTTTGCCGACCCTGACACACTTCTCTTGACTAAATCTGAATTCTGTCAGCTCTCATTCTGACAAAAATCCAGTCTTGGAGATAAGAAGCAATCCACTGGGGGCTAAACAGTAGCAAATCAATATTTTCCAGCTAAAGGACAATTTTGGAGCCACAGAACTAGATGAGAGAGGAGAAATCTTTCTCCAGCTCTTGGAGGAAGCTATTTGAAAATGCTTAATAAACTATTAAGCATATCATTTTCAACAACCAAGAGGGAAACACAGTAGCCTCCTCTCCCGCTGCTGTCTAATCACAATTGTGAGTTCTAGAAATAGCAGCTGGGGGAAGGAAAAGCAAAGAGTGGTCAAACCAGATTTTGAAAAACCCATCACAAATCCAACAGAACCTCCATTGTCTTATGGTTTTCTTTATCCACTAATGAAGTCTGTGATTGCCATCATCCAGGTTTAGACACAAAATGCTCACTAATCCTCTGTAAACCTCACTTTGGCATATCCAGGCCTGGGATCCACAACAGAGAGGGGATTCTGATGCACTTGGGGCTCAGAGAGCCACAGGGACTCTTCCAGGCCTGGGAAGATGAAACTCTGAGGAAAGGTAAATGAAGCTATGATTATCCAGCTGGAGGAAGACTGGACTGAGGGAAGAATTCATAACTTCCTGTAAATATAGAGGGGATAGTGAATAGCCAGGGGAACTCACTCACACTCTGCAAACTGAATAAGAAGAAATGGATTTTATCTGCAACAGGAGAAAATCACCTTAGCTTGGCTGGACAATTTCCTAGTGGCTTGTCTGTCCATTCGTCACCTAGGCGTCCACTCCATAAACAGGTGTTCAGAACTTACTTGCTAGCCAATTAAGTGTGTTTCCAATAAAGGCTCATCCATTAATTTGATGAGTATTTGTTGAGTTTCTGTGATTTACAGGTAAGGAAACACAGAACTAACTGACACAGCCCCTCCCTCAAGGCTGTGGAAACTCTCAGGACACCTTCGAAAGCAAACGATATTTCCATTTGCCTAGAATGGTTAATCCCTATACTGTGGACAAATCCGATGATTTCTCAAAGTTCCCTTTAGCTGTATGGTCCTAGTTTTTAATTAAGACAAACAAAAAAATCATAAAAACCAAAAACTTTATACCAGTGCAGTTATTTTCATGACAGACCATATTTGAAGTCTTTTTAAAATGACCAAAGATCTATCTAGGGGCGTGTGGGCGGCTCAGGGGGTTAAAGCGTCCGACTCTTGGTTTCAGCTCAGGTCATGATCTCGGGGTCAGGAGATCGAGTCCCTCGTCCAGCTCCATGCTGGGTGTGGAGCCTGCTTAACATTCTCTCTCTCCCTCTCACTCTGCCCTTGCCCCCCTCTCTCCCTCTCTGAAAAAAAAAAAAGATAAAAGATCTATCTAGCCAGTGTAAAGGCACGCATAGGTGAAAAGATTACATTTTTATCCTCTTGATTCCAAGAGCTAATTGGTCAGAATCCATTCTGCTAAAGGTATTCCCACCTTACCGAGAGGTCTACACTGTGAGACCAGAACATTATGTTTTAAAACATAATAAATAGGAAATGGCTGCTTTCTGTAGCCACAGCCTCAGACATGGATGGACATTTCAGTCACAGCCGGCTCTGAAAAGCAAATAATGAGAACTCCGCGTGTGGTGAAACACTGGGAAATAGTGGCTGGAAACGAAACATTTGGCCAATATCCCAGCACAGAGTATCCGTGGGTGAAACCCACCGGGCACAGGGCAGTGTGCGATGGCCGTGGGTGGCAGGAGCAGAACAAACTGACCTCAGCCCTCCCACCGCAGAGCGCCCCGAAGTGTGACACGGGTAGAGCCCAAAGCTGGCCGGAAGTGCCTGCTGCTGTGCCGGGGGGGGGGGGGCTAAGCCACAGCGGCCGCACAGCGCGGCCCTGTCCTGCTTTGCACAAGGCCTCTGTCGAGTGACAAGTGTCCAGTCATGAGAGCCTGGCAGGGCGAGCAGTGGAGAGTGACAGATGCTGGATGAAGAGATGTGCCCCTGATCTTGGTACACACCCAGAGAGACAGGGGGCACAAAAGAGAAGGGGGCACCTCCAGCTCCATCTACGTCTTCAAGGAAGGGCTTTTTCCTTGTTCGATTTTGATTAAACGTAGATGCTTGGAAGTCAACGCTTCTCCCTTGAGAGCTTCTTAACTATAGAGGGGCCTTGGCACTGGACCAAACTCACGGAAACTGCATTTGCTCTGCCCCAGAGAAATGCTGAGGACGACACAAGAGAGGGCCTAGACGATCCCCACCATGGTCACGGGCCCACAGTAAGCATGTGGCTGGTGGGCGAAGGACACCAGAAAGGACAGTCCCAGTGTTTCACGAAGTGCCAGCGCCAGACCACACGCATCGGCTGAGGTGCTGTGTCCGGGCCACAGCGGCTCCCTACTGTCTGCAGAACAGACTTCCCACTCCCGGCCCCGACAGCCCAAGTGGCCGGCCTTGTGGCAGGGGCCGTGTGGCTGCCTCGCCGTGGGCCGCCCTCGCTCTGCTGAGGCTGGCCACGCTCGCGCAGGGCTTCCTGCCATATTCCCCGGCACGCGACCAGCCAAATGAACCTGAAGGCCGGTCCCTGGCCTTTTTTTTTTTTTTTTGGCCTTTTTCTCCCATGTCTGTCCTTTCTCATCTCCTTATGTACAAAGCCAATCTCAAGGCAACTCTTTACCCCTCACCGTGCGAAGGGAGCAGTCCTTCCAGTGAATTCCCACCAGGCTCTCTCTTGGCTCCTAACTCTGTCTACTTTTCGTGATGTTTGTGGGCATGTACAGTCTCCCCGACAAGACTGCAAATGACATGAGGGCAAAGTCAGTGTCTCAATCACATGTTTATTTCTCATGGCCCCTTGCACTTACTGGACCCTCAATAACTCAATAAATATAAACTACCACCGACGCCCAATCAGGGCTAAAGGTTAGTATCTTTTTGCACGTGACCGTGACTGCAGCAAACACGAAGCGGAGTCACACAACTCAGTGCTGTTTTCACTGAGACTCTAAGTATACCTGGCCTACAGAGCAGGAAAAGCTGAGGCACAAGTCTTCAGCATTTGTCGTAGGATTGATAATAGGATTAGAGCCAAGGTGAGGTGCCCATCCAGGGGATCTTCTCCCTCGGAGGCCGAGAGGAACATCACTTATGTGTAACATCCTCCCAAAGCATTCAAACAGTAATCAAGTGTCAGGGAGACAGCAATGTGGAAACACGGCGTGATACGACGATACACATTGGGTCTCAAATTCAGTTCTACATGGGGAGCGATGCGGAACACGCCCGGCAGCCATCGACAAGCTGGAGATGCCGTCGTGGGGCAGTGGCTTTACCAAGAAATAGCAAAAGGAAAGATGGCTACCAAGTTTGTGGCCATCACTACAGTCAGTGCTATGCGCGCATGCACACATCCGTCTTCCATGCTTCGTTTATACAAAGGACCAGGCCACGAAATCACTTTGTGCTTAGCATACCAGATAAAGAGGTCAAGGACCCGGGCCATCGAGGAAGCAGGTGTCAACACTGTCCCCAAAGCCACTGTTATAAAGGGATGGTATGCTGGCTCTCCTAAGCAGTTCTGTTACCCTTTAAATAAAAACTAACTACAGAGCCAATGCAAAATGGAAAATATGGAGGGGACAAAAAGGGTTGGCAAGATTTACAAGCTGTATTCAAATCAGAGGTTGCTGCATCCGACTCCTTTTGGGACTATTAATGGTACTTCATAATATCGATGTCACTTTTTTATGAAAAGCAATATAACTAGTAATGCCATTACTATTATCTTGCCTGTGTCACTAACTACAGCTCTATAAACATAATTTACTAGATGGAAAAAGTGAAAAATATTTTAAATGAATGGATCTCTTGGCATCATGCCAAGGTATAAAAGATTACTTTCTGTTAACAAACATTAATAATACCCACAAGTGAAAAGTTTCGTGATGTTACCATAATAATCACACAGTATATCCCTGACTCTGAAGGGGATGAGGCCCACCATTTTTGTTTGCATCTTAGCTCTAAAATCAGGGCACAGGGGCGCCTGGGTGGCACAGCAGTTAAGCGTCTGCCTTCGGCTCAGGGCGTGATCCCGCCGTTGTGGGATCGAGCCCCACATTAGGCTCCTCTGCTGTAAGCCTGCTTCTTCCTCTCCCACTCCCCCTGCTTGTGTTCCCTCTCTCACTGGCTGTCTGTATCTCTGTCAAATAAATAAATAAAATCTTTTTAAAAATATATAAATAAATAAAATAAAATAAAATCAGGGCACAGTATAGAGAGTACCTGTTGGTAATTCTGGTCAACAGGCCATGGATGGAGGCCAAGCCAAATAATTAGCCTTAGAAAGTAGGGCAATATTCCTAACCCCAAGCAAGAGCTGAGATACCCAATGACTATGCCATCAACTTGCACGCCCCTCACTAGGTGATATGAGGATAAGCCATTTCAATGACAGATTCCAACTCGAACAGAAACCTTGTGGAGAACAGAGTCCAAAGGCTGGGCTCTTACTGGGAAGTGTACGTGGCTAGAGTGACTGGCCTATGGAATACTTTTCCTAGTGGTGTTATGAAAAACAGGCGCCCCTATCACTATATTCAAACAACAAACCCCCAAGGAAACACAATTTTACTAAACTATTTGAGGGATAGGTTGTTCTGATTAAGTACACTTTGTGGTTAAGTAAAGGGTTCATTGAAAATTTCTTATTCCATCTCTTATTGCTAAAATTCCTTTGAAAATTGCCATATCCCTTCATGTTGCCTGCCTTAATAAATACGTAATGAAGATCTTCTCTTTCTGCACCCGTAGAGATTCAAGGTCATTTCTGAACATTATTCAGTCTAGTAGATGCAGACAGGTAGCAGAAAGGACGGACTCCGTCCTCGCTCCGTAACATAACTGAGCAAGGGAACCCAATCCAACCTGACGAGTCGGTACGGATAGCGCTCACAACCAGCGCGTGCCCGTACTGGGAGGGGGGAGCAACTGCTTCTTTACCTCTTGAATTCAAATAAACATGAGTAGAACATGCTGATTTGGGCTCTCGGTTGGTGTCCCATCGACTGAATGATTACTACACTTGTACACTTGTAGAACGGGACTAGGGAAAAAGATGATTTAACAAGGTACTGGAAGCTCAGAACAACCTTTTTCCCGGAGTCCAGGCAGAGAGACCTCAAAACTACGTCAGGTGCCTCCGGTGCCCACTCACAGAGCACCCCGTGCTTGCCCTGTCACCCCCCCATTGCAGGGTCTTGTCACCATGCATCTGCCTCGCTGCCTCCAGACCGCATCTTACCCCCAACAACCAGCACCGTACCTGTCACACTGCAGACACTCTCCATTCATTCATTCACCTGGAGCTTCCTCGTTAGAGCACCACAGTAAGAACTTCCGCGGGCAGCACCCCCCAATGCATGCTAACGGCGGCAGGTGAAACCTCAAAAAGCAATGGGATATCTGTGTAGCCTCAAGGTATCTCCTCTCAAATTGACTCATGACTGTGGTGACCATCACACGGGACCACCAATTCTGCCGATGGCAGGCCTGGCCACCCACACGAACTAATAAGCTCGATGGACTCACAGTCTCATGTCTTTCTCACTAAAGGCTTTTTGAGAAGACACCTTCTTAAAAACTCATGAGCCTGAGAGCATGGCAGTTGACAAGCCTCAAAGTAAGAAAAAGACAATAGCTTGCTCATACAGAATTATACGAACAAAATGCAGGAGAAAGGGGCACCTGGGGGGCTCAGTCAGTTAAGTGTCCAACTCTTGATCTCAGCTCAGGTCTTGAGCTCAGGGGTCATGAGTTCAAGCCATGCATTGGGCCCCATGCAGGGAGTGGAGCCTACTTTAAAAAAAATAAAAAGCAAAATGCAGAAGAAAATACTAATATTAGTAATAAACGTGGAGGCAAACCTGCCCATTATAATGTTGCCCAATCTAAAGAAGAGACGAATCGGGGCGCCTGGGTGGCTCAGTAGTTAAGCGTCTGCCTTCGGCTCAGGGTGTGATCCCGGTGTTATGGGATCAAGCCCCACATCAGGCTCCTCCGCTGGGAGCCTGCTTCTTCCTCTCCCACTCCCCCTGCTTGTGTTCCCTCTCTCGCTGGCTGTCTCTCTGTCAAATAAATAAATACAATCTTTAAAAAAATAAAAAAAATAAAGCAGAGATGAAACGAGATCCAAGCACACACTTGCACACGCGTGCACGCATACACACAAACACACACACACACAGATGCCTGTTGTGAGGATTCTGTTGGTCCAAGTGGAAGAAACCAACAAAAAGAGCGGCTAGAAACCCACTTGTTTTCTTAGGGCATCCAATCAGTTTCCACATGGAATGCTTTTAAGAAACAGTCCTGAGTGTAAGAAGTCATGTGGGTAATTCAAACGGGGAATCCCAAAATTGTTTGTAAAAAGTAATGAAGGAAGGGTTAGTTTATATTTAAACCTGGTGAGTATTTTGTTCAGGGAAAATGTAACCACAGAATGAATTCGGGCAGGCCATGGAAGGCCTCATGGAACACCAGGCCTCGTGCTCAGGGTGGCCCCGGCAGGGTCCCTGCTTAGTGACCGTCCACTCCAAGTTCGAAAAGGACAGCCTCACCTCAGCCTGTGGCAGATCACCAGCTTTCACTGACCTTGTGGAGGTTTTCTGTCTTTCCAGCTCCCTCCCGTGGGAGCTAATTACACGTTGTGGCTTAAAAGACTTCTGTCTTCATGGAACGTGGGGGGACAAAAATAAATAAGTGACAGGGACAGTGGCAGCAAAGGGTCTGAACACCTGCTTTACCCTGTTACTAAAAAGTGGAAGGTAAGACATGCAGATAACGGAGCCCTCAACAAAAGCATCTGAACTTAAAACACCGACAGCCCAATGTTATTTTTTCCCCCAAACAACAATTACCACATGTTTATCAGACAGTGTTCAGTAACAATAATGAAAGGCCCTGACAATGCCACCCCCGGTGGATCTCCCCGCAGAAGGCTCTGGAAACACACAAACCATTACCCCGTGACCATGGGCAAACTGCCTCAGTGTCTTTCGGTCTCGATCTCCTAGTTTATCCTGTGCAGAAGGCAGTGCTTATGTCACAGGGTAGTTGGGAAGGCCGAGCAAGCATGGCTCTAACACGCCATGCACATTCAGTGGCCTCGGTCAAGGTCAGGTCCCTTCCTTTTCTTCTGCAAAAGTAAAGCAGGACGTTAGTTTTGCCCATTCGGCGTAAGATTCACATTTCAGTGAGTGTCAAGATTCATCAACACTGCGCTCCAGGACAGGCTTCTGCGTCCTGACCACACATCCGCGTCCCCCGCAGCTCTTGGGACCCTGCGGGCAGGACACTGAGATGGGGCATTTCTAACAAGCTCCACCAAGTGAGGTCGGTGCTGCTGGCCCACAGGCCCCAGTAGGAATAGGCCCACATTCCAGTCCCGGCTCTGTCACCCAGAGTAGGAAGTCATCAGGAAGGCGTCAGGAAACCATTTGCTAACTCACAAAGGCATGTCCAAGGCCCAGGGGCCAGGTTTGGGCCGGGCAGGCATCAGAAACAGATTTCACTCCTGCTCTCCCCCCGACGACCCAGCCTGTGATGGGGCGGACTGAGCTCCATTTCCGTGTACGGCCTCGCTGGCAAAGAAGGGGATGATGGCCCTCACGATCACCCCGTTCCTTTAACAAATACGTACTGAGCTTCTGCTCAGGGCCAGGCTCCGGCCCACCTAGAGAAACACGCACAAATGTTGACAAGAACTGTCCTTTGTTTCACTTCCTTCTGTCCTATAAGTGCCCTTCGGGCGGGGGGCACGTGCACGCACGGGTGGGTGCCGACCAGGGTGGGTCACCGCAGATCTGCTCGCTCCTCTTCAGGAGATCTAGACTTTCCTTTGCGTCCCTCACCCAGCTGCGCCCTGAAGTGTGCTTTCACGAGTGTACAGGCACCACGCCCGCACTGATGGCTGTAAAGATGCCACCATCGGGGGACATGCCATGACCAGCGAGCTACGGCACCGGTCCTGGGCGGCCAGCTGGCTTCGCAGATCAAGGATCAGGCGTGGGAACGGACCTCACCGTCCCTAAAGGAGAAGCTGTTCTAACTGCTGCTTGGGACACAGTATTTGCTGAGGGCCGCAGGAGCCAGGCCTGTGTCTTTAAGAGCCCTCTGCTTTGCCAGAAAGCAGACTTCACCCAATTTGAGCAAAACATTTTTGGTTTGGTTTTGGTTTTTTGGGTTTTTTGAGTCCACTGAAACCACGCACAGGGCAAGCTTCCCGGTGCTACAGAAGACATGTATGACTCGTCCACACAGCATTTGCCTTTCCTCCGCGTAAATGCAGAAGGAGCGGACTCTGCCCACAGAGCCCGAACTAGCACAGAGCCATTGCTGAACAAACTCTGCAAAGCCCTGGTTAGCTACGACTCGAGAGGGATTTAGAGACTGTCGGCACACGCTTCAGACAGATTACCAACGCAAGACATTCCTCTTCGAAAGCTGGGTGCTTAGTTTCCCTTTTCCAGCAAAGGATTTACATGGGAGGAGCACGACTCCTGATACCAAAAAAAAAAAAAAAAAAGGTTCTAGGAGAAGGTGAGTGCGAAAGCCATTTCCTCCCACCTGGTACTCACTCCTCAGGTGCTGCAGGCTGGCTGAGCTGCGGTTCAGCCATCTGTAAAGGAGGGGTACGTACTGCCTCTCCTGTGTACCTGCTGAGCGTGAGAGGGCCCCGTGAACTCTACAACTGGGAGCTCTTCTGTCACACACAGAACAGAACGTCTGCCGTAACGTGGTTTGTTTAAAATTAACCTGCTGTGGTCCAGCACTGAACACAGACACCAGCATAATGGTAATCCTACGATACGCTGGACTGATTAAAATTTCAACTATGCCATCCACCCCCATCTCCTTGGAAAGTTAATGGATTAATGAATCTTTAAAGGACAGTCAGGGAGGCCTTAAAAAGAAGATGCCTTTTTGAGCAAGAAGAGAAAGTGGTGGATTACAACTTAATGGCTTCAGAATAATGGTAATTTCCCTATTTTCCCCACTCGCCTTAGCTCAGCTAATGGCTTCATTAACGGCCATACTCCCCAGCGAATAATAGAGGCCCCTGTCACATCCATCATAGTCACGTCACAATAAAACCAGTTAAATACAATCCAGCTCCCTGTCTCATGCCAGTCAGCACAAGGAATCAGAATTAGGCAAACAACTCATACGAAAGCTTGTATGTTAAATTCCTTTCAACAATGGGCATGCAACAGGCTACGGGTGGGGACGCGTTAACTGTGTGGTGCGAGCCATGCTGAGCGGATAGCAATAGCAACAATCAAAAAGCCATGACGATGAGCCGCTCTGTAATACAAGTTGAACCACAATGTCTTTTTATTTCCTTTATTCCGCTTTGATCAAAGTAGCATATTTTCTCACAATTAGCACAATCATGTCAAATCTGCAATGTCATATCATAATCTAAATGTCACTTCATAAAATCAGGCTGTTTGAATGACTGAGCTCTTTCTTTTCAGAAGCATCTGGCGGAGCTGAGAGCTCTTAAATTTGCAGACCTTGTCTTCCCACCCATCTTGGCTACGGAGAGGGCAAGCGGTAGAGAGAAGGCAGCTTTGCTTTTGTGAAGGATGTCAATGATTTTTACCCACCAAGGTACCAAGTGTGGCTGCGTTCCAGCTTTACATGGGGTGTAATGGGATTCTGGAAGTTTCGGAAGCATCTCGTGGCGTGGACTTTGCCTGGCTGACAATGCAGCAGATTCTCCTCGTGCACTAGCTACTCCCAGAAGTTAGAATCTTCTGGAAGCTGCATTCATTCATCTGGGGCCACTACGGTACCATGAAATGGCCTGAAGCAATAACTCAAGTGAATGGGACCCTGGTGGCCTGAGACCCAACCAGGAGGGCAGCTACCCAAACTGCTTCATTTACTCCCAGGAAGCGGTGTCTGCTCCGGGGCAAGCAGAGTCGATGGGAACTCTGCCACGGGACAACGTCTGCTGCGGTGAGTACAAACTTTGCTTCTGCGACTGTTATCGGCTTTTCTTCGTCATATTTCGGTCCTTGTGTCATAATGCAATTTAATGGGATTCATTTTTAGATTCAGAAAAAATGGGGGGGAGGGGGTCAATCTTTAATGGGTCAGTGACAGTCTTTGTTCCTGCTGATTCTGTTATTCCCCCCCGACCCCCGCCACCCACTCTGGCACACAGCTCATTGCAGATAACGATTTGTTCCTTTAATTTTAAGAATGCAGAAGGTGGTGTGCATTTGCAGTGTTTCCTTCTGGCAATGTAAATATGAACCAGCTGGACCTGGTAAGGTTTTAGGTATTTTGTTTTAGTCTTCATCTTGAAATACTGTTTATATTTAACATTTCTCTTTATTAGCACATGTAAAATATAAACCTCTTTTCCATTCTCTTGAGTAGCCTCAGATTAACAAAAGTGCACATATTTTCAGCAGATGCCTTACAGTTATTTCTAATTGGAACAAGCTGGTGTTTAGGGCTACAAGAAAAGAAATGACGTCTTGATCTAGCAACTCAGATCAGGTCCTTCTAAACCCACAGTTCAGACATAATCTAATGCTGAAACTTTCCAAGTGACATGGGGCATTGACCTTAATTAAAGGGAAGTGAATGGCACTCTTTGAAACTGCGAGGGCAAGAGCAAAAGCCACGAGCCGGAAGATACAGAAGTGCAAACTGGAGGCTAGACGGGGTATATTTCAATTCCAGAGAAGTGGGGGAGGCAGGGGGCAGGGGGAGAGAAGCAAGGGCTTCCAATCTGTGTTGAGCCTCATCAAAATAATCCAATTAATACACAGCTCCCCTGTACTAAACACGTCATCAATGCCAGCTACTAGGATCTGTCCGAGTAATGGGTATTATTCTTCCCATTTCACAGATGAGGAACTGAGAGGTAGAACTGGCTTCCGGGCACAATTCAGTCTCTCTAGCTGTGTGATGCTGAGCAGGTCAAGAAACTCCTGTCGTTGTCATCTGCTCAAATGAGGGGGCATAATTCCTACCTTTAGGGCAGTAAAGAGAGTTAGGAAAAGGAAAACAGATATGAAAGTACAAGGTACATAATAAGGCCTAATAAATTACATTGTTTTGTCTGCCCATAACTGTCATAAGACTAAATTTAAAGGTTACCCAGAGTTTAAGAAAAACTACAACTCTGTAATCCATCACAAGCTTATTGGGGGATTACAGAAATTTCCAGTTAGCGGAGCCTGTCTGCTTATCTGTGTGGAGCCATAAAGATTCTGCTTAGCAGAGAACACGTCAAAGGACAGGTACTTTAAGCATGGAATGAAAGTCTTCATTCTGAGTAGCTATGAAAGGAAACAGTAGCAGGAAGGAGAAGTCTAGGACTTCAAAGTCAGCCACAGCTGGCTTCCTGTCTGGAGGCTGCCACTGACTTTGCTGGTGGGACTCGAGCCATCTGAGGCTCAGTTGTTTCATCTGTAAAATGGGGATTGTCGTCACTCAGTGAGTTCTTGTCGGGACTACATGAGAGAAGGCATGCACAGCACTTAGCTCAACTCGCTGCACGTGGCAAGAATTCATAAATGGTAGCTATTTGGGGACTCAAGCCTTATTTTCTTTGTAAATGCTGTTCTTGGAAGGATAAAACGTTCCGGTGAGTACATCGATAGGCTTTGCTCAAATAGGTAGACTCGGATGGAGAGAAGCACGGATCTAGTAAAGGTGTCTTTCAACTTGGCTGTTCCAAGTGTGGTCCCAGGACCAGCAGCGTGGGCATCAGCTAGAAGCTTGTTAAAAAGGCAGCTTCTAAGGTCCCACGCTGGACCCGTTGATTTGAGTCTCTGAGGCTGAGCCCAGCAAGCTGCATGTTTCTAGCCACGCGGTGACTGTATTAGGTACGGCGCCTTACGCGTGGTAAGCATTCCATACAAGCCCCCGTGACAGCTGCTGGAATTAATTCCTTGATAAACAGCTACTATAGTAGAAAAGGTAGACTTTCTCGGATTTAGTCAAATATCCGTCAGCGTTTCTGTATAAGACTTTGATAGTGGGGAGTGGGGGTTGTTCTAACCACACTGGAGGCCCCCTTTGTGGAGAGGAGAAAGATGCCCATGTCTGGGTCTATTTCTTAACTTGCTTCATTACAAAGCACCTCCACCCCTGTACGCCTTGTGTGGCGCCACAAGGACACAGCTATGGGAGCCTGCTCCGCCGAAAATGCCTCCTTTCCTACCATCAGATGGGAGAACCGTTTAATCTTGATGAGACCGCTACGGCCATTTCCGCTTCTCCCTGAGCCGCTACCTTTTTCCCCTCTGCTCTCAGAGTTTTATCTCAGGACAGAGGGACACGCTCATGATCCTCACCTCCCCAAAGGGGCAAAGCTCTACCTGCAGCTGTGAGCTCGGCAGTGGGGAGGAGAAGCAAGGCACACCACCGGGGCATAAGCAGTGAACAAACCTCAGTGAAAGCTCCTGGAAATAAACAAAAACCTACTGCCCGGACCATGTCAATGGCCTCGGAAAACCTCTCTGATTTCTTGTTGCCCAGCACACGGGAGGAGTTCCGTCGGTGTTTGTCCCTGCTGATACGGACCTCTCACCCAAGCACTGAATGCCCCAGACCTTGACCCAAGCTCGCCAAACCTCTTCTTTGACATCTGTTGCTATTTCTACTGAACTTGCTTACAGGATATTAAGAAGCCTTGTCTGTTCCATGCTTATTTTTAGAGAAACTCAGGCACCTCGTCTTTCAGAATAGTCTTGGATTAAGGTGAAATCAATACATCACTATTGTCAATCTGAAAGTTGGGAGATGGATTCAAAACCCAAACCTGATTTACTCATAGCTGCGCTAAGAATCATCACAGATCAAGATGTCTACTTTGTATTTCGACAGAATGAGGAACTTCCTCCTAATGTTTAATTCACCGGTTTTGTACTTTGCAGTAAATTTGCTCACAGATCTTACCAAAATATTTTTTAAGCTGCTGTGGTCCATTAATGGCGCTGTGTGTCCAGGCTGAGCAACTGTTGATGGGGTGCTATATTAAGAGGTAATTTAGTAAAAACACTTAGTTTCAGTACTGTCAAATCTCTTTCCCATGGTCACAGTGGACATAAATATATTAAAATATTTCTATTAAGACAGCTTATGTATTGCTTTTGACTATCTAACCTCCCCCCATCCCCTGCCAAAGAAAATCCGATTTGTTGTCTCTGTCTCTGTCTACAACATCCCAACACCCAGGCAGTCTGTAGCCCTTCAGAGGCCAGCCTCCCTCAGCTGCTCCCGCAGAGGCTCCCCAAAGGTGGCTGGGAGACGTTTGCAAATAAGTTAGCAAGACAGACACATACGCCATTTTACTATTTAAATGGCACCAAACACAGACTTCCCCAAGTGTATGCCATCCCTGAATGTACAACCGTACTGGCTGCCCAAACTTGCCTTTTCTGAACAAAGTTTCCAATTTAATTAAAATTTTCTTTAATTAAAATGCAAATACTCTAGGACTTTAACAATAAATTGTTTACACCAGACTGAGTAACAGCCCTCTAAGGCTTTGGGAAAAAAAATAGTTTCAATTGCAACCTATAGATTCAGATTTCACTGCTTACTGAGATGGGTCAAGATCTTCTATTTTCCTATTGGCTTAATCGGTTTTAAACAAAAGCACAGATATCTTAATGGGTGTCTAGGAGTCACACACAGAGACGACAATTCCCAAAGTTCATAACTGCAAAGTATACAATTAGGCCAGTTCAATGTCTCCTCTTCTGGTTTTGAAACAACTTCTACGGGTCTTGAGGTAGCAAGGTAAAACTAGAAACCAAAACCTACTATTCATGTTTCCTATTAAGGTATTTATTACTCTCTTTACAAAGTGTCAATACGGGGGGGGTGTGGGTGGCGTAGTCCATTAAGCATCTGACTTGATGTTGGCTCAGGTCAGGATCTCAGGGTCATGGGATCAAGCCCCACAATGCATCGGGCTCCGTGCTCAGCAGGGAGTCTGCTTGAGATTCTCTCTCTCCCCCTTCTCAAACTAATAAACAAATCTTAAAAAAAAAAAGTTTCAATACGGGTAGTTAGAACTTCTTTTAGTTTGGGATAAAATGATCACTGAATATCTGCATTAATTTTTCAGGAAAATAGATTGAGAGTAGTTATGCCAAGTTTCTGTCTCTAGTAGCCTCGTGGTAGGTCAGGGCCTCTACATACATGGTCAGTTCCGCTGGGCAGCCAGCGATGGCACCCCAGTGATGCCAATGGCACTGCATGAGGCACTAGGGGAAGGGACAGTGACTCCCAGTTGGCACCCCGGCCCCCCAGGCTTCCGATATCGCGGGGAAGTAGCCAGGCATGAGAAGGCTGCCCCCCGATGGAAGGCAGGTGTGGAGGAGTATCTGGGGAAGAGGACTACAGGGGCAGGACTTCGGGTCTTCACGGATAGTAGAACTTTTAAAGGGAAGAATGTGGGCATGAGACTAAGGGGGGCAGTCCAGGTAGAAAGGAGCTTGCTGCAGGGGCTTAGCAATTATTCACCACCCTGGCCATCCATCAGCGTCACACAGGAGAGCTTATATAACGCCAGAGAAGTGGAGGCCACTGGCCAGGATGGAGGACCACAGGGAGAGGTAGGGGGTGGCAGGGCAGGGCAGTGCAGTGAATGGGGTTGGCTGCTGCAGCGAGGAACCACGAGGAAAGTGGGGGGCCCCTCCTATCTACACACCACCCACTTGCAGAGCAAGAATAAAGACATGTTAACCAAAAGAAATGAAGGAAAAGAATAAAAATATTTCTCGCCAAAATCGCATGCTCAGGGGTCTGAGCGGCTCTTAAGTAGAGACTTAGGAGGTGGGGAGGCTCTGCCTTCCTGGAGGCCTTCCCCCTTTGGAGGAAGGGAAGGAAGTGGGAAAGGGAGAAGCACACACAGGAGTAAGCCAGCCAGATTTGGTAAGTGACAATACAGGATGCCAGGTTACATTTGAATTTCACGTAAATAATGACTTATTATTCAGTATAAATATATCCCATGCAAAATTTGGGACATACTTATACTTTAAAATTTCAACATGTGAAGAAAGAAAAGAATGGAGGTAGACCATACTACAGAGAGTTTTTAAATGCCAGTCTTGGGTGTCACGGAGATGAAAGGTACAGCGTGAGGAATAGAGTCAGTGGTATGGCAATCGCGTTGTATGGTAAATTAAATCCTAATTCCCTTTATGTATAGGGTTCTTGAATCACTATGTTATACACCTGAAATTAATGTAACAGTGTGTATAAACCATAATTCAATCACCCAATGCCAGTCTCAGGAATTTGGATTTAATTCTTAAAAATCAAAACAATACCTTTGGAAAAATAACCACAATGATGGTGGTAGCAGTGAAGATTAGTAGTATCGGCCGAGTCCTTGCATGGATAACGTCATAATCAGGTACCCTATGACTCAGGTACTGGGAGTATCTCCCAGTAAATGAGAAAACTGAAGCACCAAGAATTTTATTAACTTTTCCAAGGTCACCCAGCTAGTAAGTGAAAAGGTCAGCATCTGAACCCATGTCCCTCTGACCACAAAACTACACTTCTTTATAATTTATGATCATCTCAGGATGCCATTTGTGGGGCCATCCAATTCTACTGAATAAGCAGGTCACAAGATTGGATCCAAGATTTAGAAACAAAGTGGCACCATTGTTGGCAAATCTGGGGTAGCCTGGAGAATTCAATAAAGTTCTAAGCATCAAAACTTCTATACGTAGACAATGAACACAAAAAGGAATAAAACTTTATCAGACATCTAGTACCGACCAAATGAGCAATGCTTCTATTTTGTCAACAGTAATACCCTGGATCCCGATAGTAATAGCTAACCTTTATTAAGTGCTTTTTATGTGCCAGACATGGATCTGTTTAACCCTTATAACAATCTCATGAGGTGGATAATCTGTTATTTTCAGCATTTCACAGATATGGAAACTGAGGCCTGTCTGGTATCATGGTACCAGCTTCAATCAACATGTAATGCCGACTTTTCAATACCTTGCTCTATTGACAAGTGATAGTCCCCACCATTTATACATCCTTCCAGATTTTCGAAGAGCTTTCCCATACATGCATTTTTTGATCTTCATGGGAGCCACAGATGAGGACACTCAGGCACAGAATCTGAATACGCCTAAAGCCACGAAGCTGGTCCCGAACAGAGGTCTTTGGACTGCTGGCTCGGTGCTGGCCCACCACTGCCCCCAGTCATCCTACCTGAGAGCTGCAACAAAGTTTTGACTCCCATGGTAATGTACAGCTTCACTTCTTTTGCTGGAAGTAGAATTCTATTCAAATCCTTGGGCTCTAAATGATTTAGTGAGCTAGTGTGAATGACATTTTCACAGTACAGACCTTGCTCTAAAACCTTGCTTCCCCGATGGATTTAGCCAGGGAAACGGAAAATCTGGCAAAAGTAACAGGGATTATAATTAAGTATGGTTTGTAAAGGAAAACCAAAGGACTTAGTGAGCTGTATTTCAAGCCACCAAGTTTAAAATGAAAATGTCCTGCAGAAGATTTATCATACATTATTAAAATATTATGTACCAAAAACTGAAGTTAATGATTTACTCGACAAATCTTTCAGAATTCTGATATAGTTTAAGCCAGGGAAAACCGAAGAAAATTGGTTTGGAGGTTATGAAAAACACATTTATGGAGCCAGTAAAACTAATCAATTTCCAGATTTGTCTCAGTGAAGTTCTTATTAGAATCATGGCATAAATCTGACCTCTGCAGACATTCCATAACAACTTCTCGTTCTTTTGGTCAAACTCTCAGGAAGATCACTTGCTATGAATCTAGATTCCCCAAATCTATCACCGATTAGAGAAACTAAAATGAAATAAATTACCAAAGGCTGACACGATCTGTTCATCACCACAATGCCATGTTTCAACATTAAAGCCATTACTGCACTTGCAAATCGTAATTTACACACTCCTTCCCACAATAATTTTGGAGGAAAGGCAGGATTTATCTTCCTCTCGCAATTATCATACCAATGCGTTTAACCTTTGCATCGGGAAAACCCAATCTGAATCCCAAAGACAGAAAGATGGTTGGCCTGGAGTTCCGTTCAGTGGGAATAGAAGACTGCGGATTCCTGTCTTCCAGAGAAACGGGTTGACATGAGCTCTTGCAGAGTTAGCCCTTGCGTGAGACACCACTGCGAAGTGGCTAAGCTGCTCCCAGGATGCTGACAGTTAAGAATGTAACTCATGTTTGGTTGAGTATGAAGATGGTGTTCCACCAACTGCGACATATGCACGCGCACCCAGGCACGCTATCTGCTTAGGGTGTTGGTGCGCGTGTCAGGGATTTGGGAGAAAGCACTGTGCACCAGTGCAAAGCATGCACGGCGGCCTTGACCGAGTCAGGGCCGAGCCTTTCATCCATATACCAAGGAGGTGTCTGAAATTACAATTACTCCCCAGTATTCCGCTCAAAAGACTTAGTGAGACGCTTTGACCTCCTGCTACAGCCTACTTCTTTCAGATATTCTTTTTTTTTTTAAGATTTTATTTATTTATTTGACAGAGATAGAGACAGCCAGCGAGAGAGGGAACACAAACAGAGGGAGTGGGAGAGGAAGAAGCAGGCTCATAGCGGAAGAGCCTGACGTGGGGCTCGATCCCGGAACGCCGGGATCACGCCCTGAGCTGAAGGCAGACGCTTAACTGCTGTGCCACCCAGGCGCCCCATACTTCTTTCAGATATTCTTAACTCCATCTCTCCAAGCATTCTCTCTTTATCTTGTTTTCATCTTTCTAAAATAACTTTCACAAAGAATGTCTGTTAATGGACGGAAGCTCTGTTTTGTTCTGAATGAACCACCGTAAAGCCGTTCCTTGACCATTCTTCCTATGTGTGCGTGTTTTGCATGTGGTGCATACGGTTAAATAAATCTTACTGCAATGCACAATAGTGTCATCTACAACCAATTACCATCAGCGATTGCTTTGTAAACACTCAACAATAAAACAATTTATTTTACTGAACAGAGTCTATGTCAGTCCAACATTAAGTTAAAAAATAGCATGGAATCTACCTCAACCACAGTAGTGCTTAATTGCTACTCAATTTGCATAATTTATACAAATTAATGTAGACTCAATAATTAGCATTTTCATATGGTTTATTGGAATCTAAAAGGCATAACAGTATGGTCTGTTAGCAATCTGAACATGTTTAAACAATATGTTTTGTGAGTCACTGGCACCTTCAGTTAGCTTTGCACAAAATGAGAATCAGGAAAACGTACAAATGTCAATTTGTATGATCTGCCTTAGCTGTGTTACTAAATCTAGATTTCAATGATGTACTTTTTGGTGATGATGATGAACTGATTAAAAACCACCCCTGAAGAGTGTTAACAACACTTGAACAAATAAGACAGGCAGATGCTAGTCCAATATTTTGTTTTTTTAAAGGGCAATTCATGATCTCTTGTAAATACTTACTTGTCCCACAAAGGTACACAGCCGTTATAAAAATAAATAAAAATAAAAGTTGAATAAAATCAGCTGAGTTGTGTGCCTTTTGAAACAACCAAATATCTGATCCCCTGGTAAAAAAAAAATACAAATATTTCCAGCTTATTATGTGGACAGACACATGTCATAGGGTATAACAATTCCAAATTTAAAACTAACAGGGAAAAAGCGCTAACCCCTTAACCAGCCCCCATATTTGTATAGCGCTTAATAGTTTACAAGCGCTTTCCCCTACACTGCCTCCTAGGACCCTCACAACAGCCCCATCACTCAAATGGAAAGACTGAGTCTCCTAGAGGTCCCACGCTCCTCCCCCATGTCACGTTTTACCTATAGGAAGTGGTGATGCACAAATTAATACACATTTACATTCCTCTTGCCCATGGAATGCACGGCAGCACTCCTGAAGACGCTGACGAGTAACAGATTTTCTATTTAAAGTGCAAGGTAGGGGCATCTGGGTGGCTCAGCTGGTTACGCATCTGCCTTCAGCTCAGGGTCCTGGGATCGAGCCCAGCATCAGGCTCTGCACTCAGCAGGGAATCTGCTTCAGATTCTCTGTCTCCCTCTGCCTCTGCCTCTCTCTCCCTCTCTCTCTCAAATAAATAAATAAATCTTAAAAAAAATAAATGCAAGGTAAAGGACAGGTTGGAAAAATGTGACTTGTATATCATTGCCACATGGAAGGTACGGCAGGAAAATATTCAGAGTTCTGGAACATAACAGTTCATTTTCTTTAGATCAGTATGAAGTTAAATTGCCTTCCTTTGTGAAGTTGAATATTCAGTCCTAATAAAGTCCGTGTTTTGTGAAGACTACTTCCAAAGGGGGGGCGGGGGGGCGGGGGGGCACTGTGGCATCAAGGCTCACCTCCACCTCATCATCTCAAAAATGCATTTGAATGTTCTGTTCAGATGTTTACTATATTTTAGTTTTCTTTTTTTTTTGATTTTGTATTTATTTATTTGACAGAGAGAGAGCGCTTACACACACACACACACACACACACACACACACACACACGGTGGGGGGAGGGGCAGGCAGAAGGAGAAACAGAATGCCTGCTGAGCAAGGAGCCGGATTTGGGGCTCAATCCCAGGACCCTGGGATCATGACCTGAACACCAGGCAGACGCTTAACCGACCGTGCCACCCAGGTGCCCCTTTAACTATATTTTAATTTTATTTTTCCTTTAATCTTTCTGATACACCTGCAGTAAAGAAAGTCTGTTTTAATGACAGTTCTATTTCCCTGAACAAACTACCAGGAAAGCCATTTTTCCTGGGTGTGTGCCTATAAAAAAAGAAAAACCAGGGCGAAGCTGATGTCTGCTTTCTACTTTTTCTTGCCATCGATTCCCAGAGTACTCAACCGAGCACCTCGCAGACAGTAGGCACTCAAATATTTGCTAAGTGATTGAACAAACAAGAGCAGGAGGCTTTAAGCTTTAAATTCTCTGACAAAAATAGCCAGGGTACCACACCTACTGGCATTACTTGTTGTGGGCCAAGTACACAACTGTACACACTGTACACAAGTTCCAACGTCCCCGTTTCCTAAGTACGCACGAATGTGTTTCCCTGAATTCCCAGCTTCCGATCTCAAAAATGTTGAGGCTGACAGGCATCAAGTGTTAGTCGTCAGCACCTGCTGGTGACATGGGGAAGTGCAGCTGAACTGTACTAGACATTGGCCAGCAGGGCTAGAAAGAGCTGGTTTACAGGAATTAACAACCGGAGTAAGGAGATCTCAGTGCATCCGGTTAATTCTCACGGGGAGAGGAGGACACCAGAGGGCAAGAGTTGTGAACAATCTGCAAATCACCCCAAGGCAACACCTGCCAAATCATCTACCTTGGACAATGTTCTCGGCTCAACCTGATGGGAGATTTCTGGCCTTTTCATAGTGCAATACTATACAATTGTGATAGGAATGATACTAATATTTATTGAGCACTCGGTGTGTGCTGGGCCAAAGATCACCGGATAGTAACAGATACCATTTACGGAGCATCAACTCTTCAGCTGAAACGAGTATCGAAGCTGCCCCCAGATGACCTGAGAACAGTAATTGTAACAGTGGGACTCAGGACCTGTTCTAGATACTTTGAGAGCCTGTGAGGTAGGCCCGGCTATTTCGGACGTGCGAGGCCCGCTTCTCAGCCCCTTTGTTGACATATTAACCTGTCCAACAGCCACAACCACCCTGCGAGACAGGCAGCCAACATGATGAGGAAGCAGCCGAAGCAAAGAAAAATGTTCCAATTCTGTTTTAATAATCGTGATGACCACCTGGCAATCCTGAGGAAAATCTGGGTGGCTTTGCAAGATGCCTCATTCTTTGGTTTGGAAACCTGGCTGTGAGGGTGCTAGAAAGTTCAAAGCTCAATTCATTGACCCTGACCTCGCTGAGGATCTGGTTCGAAATCATCTCTTTTTTTTTTTTATTATTATATTATGTTAGTCACCATACAGTACATCCCCGGATTCCGATGTAAAGTTCGATGCTTCATTAGTTGCGTATAACACCCAGTGCACCATGCAATACGTGCCCTCCTTACTACCCATCACCAGTCTATCCCATTCCCCCACCCCCTCCCCTCTGAAATCTTCAGTTTGCTTCTCATAGTCCATAGTCTCTCATGTATCATTCCCCCTTCTGATTACCCCCCCTTTCTTTATCATCTAGCATCAGAGACAGGAGAATCAACAGGCACCCAAGTTGCCCCTTTTCAAGCTCGGCTTTGATATGCTAACAGCCATCAGTTAAACAAAGGAGTGATTAGGTTGAGGATGGAAATGTCAACACAGCCAGTGGAGTCATTTACTGATCAGCCCGCTGCTGTGGCTGTGTTCATCTGTACCTTGGGGGTGCGGATAAAGGCCCCATTGCTGAGGAACAGAGAGCGTGCCCGAGAAAGGTGCCTGAGAGATTCTCTCTGATCCTTCTCTAGAAGCTTCCCCTGCCTCCTACTCGGGCACTCATTCAAGGACAACACACTGCCCCATGCCCCCTTCAGTGAAGGGGGGCACAGGATTGCAGGAAAGTTCCAGAGAGACAGTGAAGAGCATCATGGTGGGATCACTGTCCTAACCCACAAAGACCAGCCGCAGGCAGCTCAGATTCTCTTACTAAGACGCTGACAAAATGTCCTGGACGTGACCCTGGCGTCCACCTCCATTACCATCTTCGGAGCAGAGCACCGGTCTGCCTCTTCCCAGCGCTTTGTCTGGAAATCTTGATGCTTCGTGAGATTTCACGATGTGGAAGCTGGGACGCAATTTGTATCGATACAATTTTAGGTTGTGATTTTCAACTTCATGAGCAGAAAAAGAGAACTAAAGAAGTTGCTAAAGCAAAGTCTTCAAAAGAATTTATCAGCACGTGCGATGTGTCACTTCAATCATGTGACTGCTATTTGTATGGATGTGCTTAGGTATCTACCACCGCCCACCCCCTCCCACCGCGGAAAAGTCTTAAAAAAAAAAAAAAGAGAGCCACTGCACTCAAAACACACTGAAGTTCAATGAAAATAACATCTATGTGGCTTTTTGAATACACTGATTTAAGTGACTTGAGGACCAATGGTTTCTTTTAGCAATATTCATCATTTTAAACTATTATAGCTACTTAGGAAAAAAAACCCCAATGAACTGAAGTGAATCCAAAATGGTATTGGGAAGGCACTGCCCTCCCTCTCCAGTTCTAGAACCTTTCCTGACCCAGCTGATTCCCATATAACATCATGCCCAGCACCAATTTCCACTCTCTGCATTTTAAGACCTTGTGATCAGGATTCTGTCTGAGGTCTAAAGACTAGACACAAAGAACGCCATAAGGATTTCTCTAACAGATACATGCACCTCACAGCAAAAGACAGACGAACACAGAAAATATTTCCTTTGTCAAAAGTAGGAAGGGATGACTTAGTTTACAAAGGAATTTATCTCAATTCCCCTTTATTTTTTTAAGATTTTATTTTTAAGTACTCTCTACACCCAACGTGGGGTTCGAACTCACAACCCTGAGATCAAGAGCCGCATGCCCCCCCCGCCCGAATGAACCAGCCAGGCACCCCTCGATTCCCCTTTAAATGGGAAGCACATCACGCTATGTAAAAACACTATACACTTCACTAATGTGCTAATGATTTCCCAAAGTAGACAGAATACATAAACCGAGGTCTACCTGTGAGGGCAAATACCAAATAAATAAATTAACGAATCCCTCGACTTTTTACTGTCCCTCTTGTCCTTCCTTTTCCAGAGGTGAATTTAAAAAGCAAAATGAATTACAATTGTTGTTGCTCTTCTCCTGGCACAAATCGTTACTTGCTATAAACTACTCTGGGCATATCAAAGGAATTGAAATCTGAAATTACAGGACACGGCCTATGGCTCGTAGCATCATCACTTTCTCGGGCTAGCTGGACACAAATGGTCACTGGAGAGCTTGTGAGGAGAGGTAAGCAAAGGGGCACTATATACACTGTCCCTCAATTGTTTCTCTGCAGTCACGAGAAGAATGAAGCTTCCAGGAGCAATGGAATATAGAGAGGCAGGCTCGTCTGAGCCCAGCTAGACAAGATGGTGTGAGGTGGCACAGAAGGGACCCTATAACTATTCCAGAAAATGATGGACGAACCCGAGTAGACCTTCATGTATCTCTTTTTAAAAAACATTTTTAGTTTGAAAACAATTCAAGCTTCCAGAAAAGTCGCAAAAATATCGAACAAAAGCCCATACATATATCCCTCACCAAGACACGATTCTCCACTACGTCTAAATCCTTTAGTGTATATTTCCAGAATATGCATTCTCTCACATAACCACAGTTCAATTATCAAGTAATCAAGACCTAAATGTTGGTACTCTACTGTTAGAACTAATCTACCGACTTTATTTCAAGTTTGCCAATTGTCTCAATACTATACTTACAGAAAAATATAAATAGACTTGGGAGCCAATCTAGCTTGATGCCTTACATGTTGCTGCCGTGTGCCTTTAGTCTCTTTAACCTGAAATAGTTCTTCCATTCCTCTGCTTTTCATGACCCCCTGGGTTTGGGTTTGTTGTCTGATGTTTCCTCAGGATTAGATTCAAGTTCCACATTTTCATCAAGAATAACACAGAAGTGATGTTGTATCCTCTTCAATACCTCATACCGGGAGGCATAGGAAGTCCATTTGTCCTAATATTAGTGATGGCACCTTTGATCGCTTGGTTAAGGTGGTTTCCCCACTGCCGAGGTACTATTCCCCTTGCAGTATTTTGTGGACAGATACCAAGAAACTGTGTAAATATCTCATTCCTCCTCAAACTTCCATCCACTATTTTCAGAATCTTTCAGAGATTCTTGCCTGAATCAGTTTTTCCTAGTGGTGTGGGTTAGCATGGCAGGATTGAGCCAAATAAGAAGGTGTATTATGGATCATGGGAGCTAGGTTTCTAAATTTTAGAGAAGGGAGTTACCAGTTAGCAAACGGGGAAGACAGGAATGAGGTGGTCTTTCACTGGAATAGGTGGTGAGTACGACCTTGTAGTATGTTAACATATATGGATGGACGGACACAGATGTGTGTGTATGTGTGTACCTGCGAATAAGCACATATGAATATCACGCGGCGTAGAAATAACAGCATTCTGGTAGTAAAAAGCGCACCTAGGGGTGCCTGGGTGGCTCAGTCGGTGAAACACCTGCCTTCAGCTCAGGTCATGATCCCAGGGTCCTGGGATCGAGCCCCGTGTAGGGCTCCCTGATCAGCAGGGAGTCTGCTTTTCCCTCTGCCTCTGCCCCTTTCCCCCTGCTCATTCTCACACTCTCTGTCAAATAAATAAAATCTTAAAAAAAAAAAAAAGCACACCTAGCCCCCACGTCTTGTTCTCTGAATACCATTTTCCAGTAAAAGGAATCAAAGCTCCTCAGGACCGAAGCCAGGGAGCACAAGATGAGCCAGGGTATCTCATTGTACCAGAAGCTAAGGACGTGTTCAAAGGTCAAAAGAACACAGGGGTCAACCTGAAGGGTCTCCCACTGGTGAAGTCTGGGACAATGTGCTTCAAAATATTGAGACAGTAATGTTGTACTATAGTTCTGTAAGCTATTACCAAGTGGAAAACTGGATAAGGGTACAGAGGGTCTCTGTGTATTAGTTCTTGCCACTGTGTATGAATTGAGAGTTATCTGGAATGTTGGAGATAAATATCAATGACAGTAATGTAGTTTTTCAAAGGCATTTTCAAAAATCTTATTAGTACTCTTTACCAATGGGGAGATGCAGTTTATTCACACCAGCAGCCATGGGGGCTACTTATACAGAAATAATCATCTCCGGGGCACCTGGGGGGCTCAGTCATTTAGCATCTGCATTCGGCTCGGGTCATGATACCAGGGTCTTGGGATGGAGCCCCAAGTCGGGCTCCCTGCTCGGGGGAGCGGGGGGGCGGGGAGTCTGCTTCCCCTCTGCCCCTCCCCCTGCTTGTATTCTCTCTCTCTCTCTGTCAAATAAATAAAATCTTAAAAAAAAAGAAATAATAACCTCCAAAACAAGGGACAGTGGAATAAAATAAGAACCAACTGACTAAATAATTAAAGCAATCGATACGGGAGAAGAGAAAGCTCTTCGAGTAGAATACCGAGGTGTTTGCCCATATTTCCTGATCCATTTCTGCCAAAGTTTTCTTGCTCACGGAAGATACTGCATGGGGTCGAAACGACTACTGTAATTGCTCTCAGAAACACCTGCAGATGTCACCACATTGAAGGGTCTGTCTCTGTGAGCTGTGCCCAGGCGACTGCAGAGTCCCTGAAGTCCTGAACTTGGCCATCAAGGTCTCCAGCCCTGTGGAGGCTCTGAGTCATTGTAGCGCCACCGTGACATGAATTATACATGTAAGCACGTGCATACGTGTACACACACACACACACACACACACACACACACACCTCTTGTTGCTGCCTTCATTCATCTCCAAACTGACCTAATGCTTCAGAACGTTCTTCCTGTCTTTCTCTGTGAATTGCACAATTCAGTTGTTTTTCTAAGACTAAGATTTAAAATCTGTTCAATTATGGCTCAGGTGTGATCCCTTTCAATGACACTACAAAATACTTAAGTGATAACTTACTACATTTAATATCCATTTCTTTGTAGCTATATCCACAGCTAGGTAGTGTTGAAATCTAGAGCCAAAACCTAATGTATATTTATGAAGTCTTCTATTCTGACTATTTAAGTATGAGCTGTTTATCTATAATATAGATAAGGTAAAATGACCAAATCTGACTAATAGCACCATTATCTCCGAAAGTCAGCTCATTCACTGAGCTGAGATTATCGCCCATAGACTTGAATAGTGGTAGTTTAGTGATGTGTCACAATTTTGTTTGTTCTTTATAAGCTTTAACATTAGCCAGACCTTTTTGATTAAAGTCAACATTAGCTATATAATATTGACATTGGCTGTAGTTTAGATTTTAAATGTTATGTCAAAGCTCTTTCAATGTCTTATGTTTGGTTATAGAAAGAAGAAGAAACCAGTACTAACCTCTCTCTGTCTCTCTGTTTCTGTTTGTCTGTCTGTCTGTCTCTCTCTCTCTCTCACACACACACACACAAATGAAATGCTGTACTCAATAGTTTTTTACAGAGTTAGCAAGGTCAATATAGCAGAAAAATATTACCCAAACTATTTCTTCCTAATAGAATTCTGACAACTCTGTTTTTCACTTTTAACAAGCTACAATTACAACTGTAGCTGAAGCTTTTTGTAGGGGTAATTTGCATTCCAAAAATACTAGAAAATTCAACTGACCTGATTTCTTAAAACTTTTAGGGAGGGGTGCCTGCACCAGTTGTCGACAAGTAAACCGAGTACTTTATAAGCCGTAGCTCCAAATGGTGATGTGGCAGCCGCAGCCCCCGAGTCCAGGGGAAGACAGCCCAGCCTCCCAGGACACACACGCTGCTTTCCGCCCGCTCTCTAGAAGCCATCAGCAGTTCAGATAGAAAATGTCTCTGAGTCTATGTAGGGAAACAGCCCTGATAATGGAAAAGTGCTCTACGCCGGGCATCTCAGATTCTTGTAACTTTGTCAGTTCAGACTTTGCCTCTACATTCCCTTTATGACAGGAATATTCTGGAAAATTCTACATGAATAAATGTTTATGGAAATCAAGTGTCCAGGGATCCTTTTTCAGTCCCTCTGTATCTTCATTTATGAAAATGTTTTAAATTGGGGAGGGGGGGTTGTGCTAGGAAAAGAAGTCAACTCTACAGCCAAATTCATGAGTGAGACTGACACTTGGAAAAAATTTCCTTTGGGAATTCCATATGGTACATTTGGAAAGGCAAATTTTAATACTACATTCCTGGGGAAGTACTTATCTGAAAGGCAATGAAGAAATGAGAAGTAAACTGAACCATTAGCCTACAAAAATAGAATATTTCTGGAAAGTATAAAGTCATTCAAACCCTTCTGGAATGGTATTTAGAATGGGCAAATTAAAAATGGAAAGGCAAAAATATATTACCACCTCCTCTCTCTAGAGGCATATATTTATTTTTACCCTCACCCCTCACATTAAAAGGCCAGGTTATAGTCTGCAGGAGGGAGGCACATGCTTCTCAAATCACCACCACCCAAGACCACAGGCAGGCGCACGCATGCACGTGCGCGTGCGCGCGCGCACACACACACACACACACACACACACCACAGGTTTTAAAGTAAGTTGTACATCAGTACTGAAACGCTAACAGTAAGTTTAAGTGGCAAGAAAGAAGGATTTCTTCTGTGGTGCCCCATGCTTTGAGAATCATGCTGTCACTTTGAAAATATAAGAGTGGGGTGGGTGCCTTTACAAGTCAAAACACAAAAAAGAATTCTCTCCCCTCGACCGTCCTCCTCATCCCTGCTTACGTGATTACACTGAGCGGTGTGTCATTTCTTTCTCAATCTGGAGGAGCGGGGTCCAAGGGTTTTCTTGAGAGGTGATAGGGTTGAAATATCTGCTATGAATTACACAAAAGAGAAGAAAAGCATCATTTTTAAACTTGCACAATTTTAAAACCGCCCAAGGAATGGAGATTAATATTTGAAGATTATTTTAGGCACAGGAGATCCAATTTTTTTTCAAGAAATCAAACAAAGCAGGCTTCGACTTTGATTCGAATTTCAAAACACTTCTTATAAATGGTGGCTAACATCTCTATTTGGGCTGCAAGAGAGCTATTTTCACTTGAACTACATGGTATATAATTGAAGTCAGAGTTGTAAATCACTTGGCCATCTGTCCTTAAGCTGTCACAAATCATACATGGAAGAGCATATGTATAATAAAAATAGACTGACAAACTTTTTAGAGTTTACATGCTTCTGAGTTAATTAATCCTCTGTCCCACACGTTTCCGAGATTCTCCAACAGTATGTTTGATGAATCGGTTTAATTACATGAATGGGGTGTATGTGCACGTGTATGTTTTACAATGTCACTATTACAAATCCAGGGGAAACCATGCAATTGACTTAACATTTTCACTTAAAGTGAAAATAAATAATTTTAATCACATACAGAACCAAGATCTATTGGCCTCGTTTTTCTCATCTGGTTATTAATGTTGAAAATAGATATTAACATTAACAGTAACGATAATACCTCATGTTCATCTTAATGAAGATTTATATGCATATACATTCCACAAAGATGCTTCAGGGAGCAAATGCTTTAGTGACTGCAGCTGAATGGCAATTTCAGGGGTGATTTCTCAATGCTATCACCAACATAAAATCTGACCTCAGGAAAGGCACGTGATTTCTCTGTGCCTTGGTTTCCCTTTTTATGTATGTGTGTGCCTGTGTATGTTGTGCGTGTGTGTCTACACTAAGGTATTGGAATGGTTTATAAATGAATATGTGCCAAAAGGCTTTAGTTGCAATAAATCAAAATACAAGCAAGATGGGACACCTGGTGGCTCAGTCGGTGAAGCGGCTGTCTTCAGCTCAGGTCATGATCCCAGGGTCCTGGGATCGAGCCGCATGTCGGGCTCTCTGCTCAGCGGGGAGTCTGCTTCTCCCTCTCCCTCTCCTCCTCCCCCCACCCGTGCCGTCTCTCACAATCTCTCTCAAATAAATAAATAAAATCTTTTTTAAAAATATAAACATTATCATATTAACAAGATAGGTATATCTTAGTAAACTAGGGTTGTTGAGGGATTTTTTGCAAACACTGGGACAGGGTTAGTGATGTCACTGCTGTCTAGCCAGAGTCTGTGGAAGCAACTGTCGTACAACTGTATACTAAAAGTCTTTTCAAACACGTAACGTGCACTTAAAATTTAAGTCCCTCGATGTGGCTTTGATTTGAATTTCCCTGATGGCTAATGATTTTGAACATTTTTTCATGTGTCTGTTAGCCATTTGTATGTCTTCATTGGAAAAGTGTCTGTTCATATCTTCTGCCCATTTTATGATTTGTTTATTTGTTTCTCGTGTATTGAGTTTGAGAAGTTCTTTGTAGATCTTGGATACCAGTCCTTTATCTGTGGTGTCCTTTGCAAATATATTCTCCCATTCCGTGGGCTGTCTCTTAGTTTTTTTGACTGTTTCCTTGGCTGTGCAGAAGCTCTTTATCCTGATAAAGTCCCATAAGTTCATTTTATCTTTTATTTCTCTTGCCTTTGGAGATGTGTCGTGAAAAAGGTTGCTCTGGCCGATGTCATAGAAGTTGTTGCCTATGTTCTCCTCTAGAATTTTGATGGATTCCTGTCTCACATTGAGGTCTTTCATCCATTTGGAGTTTATTTTTGTGTATGGTGTGAGAGAGTGGTCAAGTTTCATTCTTTTGCATGTAGCTGTCCAATTTTCCCAGCACCATTTATTGAAGAGACTGTCTTTTTTCCACTGGATGTTTCTTCCTGCTTTGTCAAAGATTAGTTGCCCAAAGAGCCGAGGGTCCATTTCTGGGTTCTCTATTCTGTTCCATTGGTCTATGTGTCCGTTTTTGTGCCAGTACCATGCTGTCTTGGTGATCACAGCTTTGTAGTATAGCTTGAAATCCGGCAACATGACGCCCCCAGCTTTGTGTTTCCTTTTCATCAATTCCTTGGTGATTCAGGGCCTTTTCTGGTTCCACACAAACTTAAGGGCTGTTTGTTCCAGCTCTTTGAAAAATGCATTGGTATTTTGATCGGGATGGCATTGAAAGTGTAGATTGCTCTGGGTAGCACAGACATTTTAACTATGTTATTCTATCAATAGCTAAACTGTGGACGGAGCCGAAATGCCCTTCAACAGATGACTGGATTAAGAAGATGTGGTCCATATATACAATGGAATATTACTCAGCCATCAGAAAGAACGATTATCCAACCTTTGCAGCAACATGGATGGGACTGGGGGAGATTATGCTAAGTGAAATAAGTCAAGCAGAGAAAGACAATTATCATATGGTTTCACTCATTTATGGAACATAAGAAATAGTAGGACGATCGGTAGGAGAAGGAAGGGAAGAATGAGGGGGGGTAAACAGAAGGGGGGAATGAACCACGAGAGACTATGGACTCTGGGAAACAAACTGAGGGCTTCAGACGGGAGGGGGATGGGGGATTGGGATAGGCCGGTGATGGGTATTAAGGAGGGCATGTATTGCATGGAGCACTGGGTGTTATATGCAAACAATGAATCATGGAACATTACATCAAAAACTAAGGATGTACTGTATGGTGACTAACATAACATAATAAAAAATTATTAAAAAAATAAATAAAATAAAATTTAAGTCCCACTCAATGGAGCCCTAGAACAAATAGTAAAACAGTGAATATGAAACTGAAAAGGTCCCTGCATCATGTTGCCCCAGCAGGAAGGAACTGAAATTTTCCCTTCAAGCCTGTTTTTTTTTTTTTTTCTGATGCTTTGTAGACGCACCGTGTGCCTGTTTCTATAAACAAGTGAGTGCATGCCCAGAAAGCCTGCTCGCGCCTCTTAATACAAAATGCTCCCAAAAATACACATAATGTGAAACTGTCCCTATCACCAGATGGGCCACAGACAAGAGCTGGTCATCCAGCCCACACAAATGCGTGCATAGCCTTGTCAACTGCCTCGGTGAGAGCCCACAAAGTTAAATATAGAGCACTGTGCACCTGCCATCCTTGGAGAAGTGAAGACTCTAGGTCGGGACAGGTGGCCAGCAAATAACAGCCATGGTTTGACTATTTTGCATTAGAACCTTTTGGGGGAGGTTTTGAGAGCCCAAAGGCAAGCCAGAACCCACTGGGACCTGGGGAGGCCAGCTGTGCGATCTCGTGCAGCCACCAGCGCGAAGGGAAAGGCTCCGGCTCACTGGTCTTTCGCTGACAGATGCTTGCATTCGGGCAAAGGTTTCACTTGAAGCTCTTTGCTCCTGCTCACTGCTTCGACCTGGCAGGGGCAGACGCTCTGCAAAAAGCCACTGTAACCGGAGAGAGCAGGGTGGTGTCCATGGACGGAGCGAGGCCTGCCCCACACAGCAATGACTCTTTGACCTCACCGCAGGACTCCCAGACACAACTCATTTGACCTCTCTTTTTCACCCTGAAGCCACACACCCACAAGCTAAGCAAATAAGTATTTAAGATCAGATCAAATCTGACCTGAAATATTCATGTGAAATTTCACATGGTCCCAACTGAGAACCCAGGTAGTCATGTAGCCACTGACTTCCACATCAGGACAAATCCAAGGATTGGCATTATCAGCTTTAGAAATTCCTGGAGATTACACACACACACACACACACACACACAATGGAATACATAAATTTGGTTCCAAGACCTTCTTAATGTTTATGATAGAAGGGGAAAGGTCTCTTGAGAACCCAAACGATCGCATATGATATGTTTCAGTGTTAATTCCTGGAAATAGACATATTCTTTTTTAAGAGAACTTGGGGCGCCTGGGTGGCTCAGTCAGTTGAGCAGCTGGCTTTTGATTTCAGCTCAGGTCGTGCCCTCAGGGTTCTGGGATCCAGCCCCCAGTCGGGCTTGGCGCTCCGCAGGGAGTTTGCTTGAGTTTCTCTCTCTCCCTCTCCCCCTCTGTCCTTCCCCACCTCACCTGCACACTTGCTCACTCACTCTCTCTCTCTCTCTCTCTCAAATAAACAAATACATCTTTAAGATAACTTCTTAGGAAGAAGAAGACAAAAGTTTCCTTTCCAGGCTGCGGAACTCCCGTAAGTTCTATCTGAATGTACCTTGAGTTCAAGTAATTACTAGAGGCTGCCCTGGGTTTGCCATTAGCCCTCTGTGTTGTCCCAGGGTGCAGGAATGGTGACAGTAGCACCGTCAGAGGCTCCCCTGGAATTGCGTCAGGCCAAAGTTCACCATCAGGGCATTGTAGGCAGTGCGCCGCTAACTGACCATCCCGCCTTAGCAACGTGTGCTGTGTTCACGCTCTGCTTACACCGACTTCCATACACACTTCTTCCCGGGGCCACTGTTTGCCAGCAGAAGCAATCAAAGAGATTTCTGATTGTTTTATATCACACTGCTTAGTAAATAGGAAAACAAAAATTAACTGCCGGTGAAGCGAACGCAATTTTTTCAAAAGCTGGAATGCCTAAAGTAAAGGACACGTTACAGCAGAGATGTGGCGTTATTTCCACTTTCAGACATTTTATTGCCGATGGCAAATTAGGACAAATGCCCTTCTCCTCTGAAGAGGTGAATGAAAGTTCCGGTTAAGGGGAGTCAATTCCCTGTTCAGGGTAAATGTATTCCGAAATCCTTTCCGCCGCATCCAAACCAGCACATCAACCCAACACGAAAACATGGGAGCCCCGTGCCTGACCCTGGAGCCCCCTGGCACACTGTGGCCAAGGACTCCAGAGCTGTGGGCCATTTCGGTTTGCTTACCCTCGGCAAAACACGCCTTTCTTGGGGGACGTGGGGGTGGTGGGGAAGGTTTTCAAAAGCTTATTTTAAAGAAGGCACAAAAGCTTCTCAAAATATCCAATGGCTCTTACAAAACAACATTTTGAAGAGTTGAGTGTAAATGAATCAGAAACATATGGATTACATTTCCTTCCAAATACACAGGGGTCTCAAAACTAAAGAGGGGCAAAGGGCGTGGGGCAACATGCATTTGGGGTTTCCCTGGATCCAAAAACACTTGAAAATAGCTCTCGACAAGCAGCAGACCCAGAATGCAGCCTGGACATAAAGAGATTTTATACGTTTGAAAATGCTGGACAAAGTTCCCCCTTTGAAGCGTCTCAGATGTAAGCTGGTTTTATATCGTTTTTTTCCCCCGAAATGCACAAGTGTTTGGGGCAGCTGGCATTGATGATTTTATTGTTTTTAAAAGAAAGAGTGTTTAAAAGAAAATAATGACATAAGTTGTTTAGACAAAACAGCCCTCAACCAAACACAAAGGCTAACAGAGTAAGACAGGTTGTTTGTATATATGGGGAGGGAGGAGGGAAAGCGTATCAGGACCATATATCTTAAGAGTTTAGGTTTCACAAAAGCCTAGAATCTACGGCTAACTTGTGTATGCACGCGGGTGTACATATATGCACATACACACGTGTGTGTGAGCACACACTATAGGCACACAGGTGAACATTATTATTAACTTCCTCATGTCTTTGAAGAGCCCATCCTGCTGGCATTAACTGATGCCACATGCATGGTACGTGCCCTCGTGCATAGACACAAGGGGCCGTTCAAATTCCTCCCTGAGTTTTTAAGCTCTCGTTCTCATTTATTTTTTTTTAATTGGTAGTTCCCTTCGCTTCGTATTATGGTCATGTCTACACGAGTGGGAGACATCGACTACAAACCAAACTGAACTAGGAACCGCTGCAAGTGATTTCGTTAAGAATGTGACTCAAGACTGTGATATTTATTCCATGGTGTTATGGAACAAAGAAGAGTAAGACGCTTGGGTTTGATTTTGAAAACACACAGAAAGTGAATGGGTACGAGGGAGGTAAATATACATTCTCCATTCTGAGGCTGTTAGCAGCTCCCTCCTGACCCTGAGAAGAGCGAAACCGCTTCTGTAACAAGCAGGTCAATAATCAAATGGAGTAAGGCACGGGCCGAGTCAGGAGGGCAAGAAGGAAGAGGTGTGGGAGCCCAGCGGACAGCTTCCCAGTCTCTAGATAAAGGCATCATTTAAATGCCAATGGGCGGCAACAGTAATTAATAGGCTCCATTTTATGAGCTCACAAATGAGGCAAAGTTTTTCAGGATTTAAAGGATTCTTCATCCTTTAAATTTTTTTTAATTTAAGGTTTGGGGTGTTGATGCTATTTTCATGGTCTGCTACATTTGATGTTACGGTAATCTTCCTATTCTCCCTCTCGCCATAGTCCCTCCCACTCACCCCCCACCACAAATCAAGCAAAATACTGTAAGCCACATATTTCTAAAATGTAAAGTGAATGTAGTGTGATTTGACCGGGGCATTATTTTCTGACAATTTCAAGCCTGAGATTCAAAGCCAGTGCCCTATACCACAGCTTTTCTCCTAAGGGATTTGCAAGCATCATAAAAACTCAGCAGTTGAAACAACCTCAAAGGTCATCTAGTTCAACCTTATCTACTGCTGGAATCCCCTCTACAACATTCCTCATAAGGGTCAACCGGTCTTAGGTTAAACACAAGACATACTCACTCCCCTACCTGAAACTCCGCAAACTAAGCTTCACTCAAGTGGAAAGTGACCAAGCACCACACACCACTCCTTCCTGTCCCCATCAAAGGTCGGTCATCTGTGGGGTCACTGCTGAGGGCAGAGCACAGAGGACCCTGGCTTATAAAGGTTTCGCCTGACACACGGTAAATGACCCATAGTCACGTGTAACTTTCTGGCAGAAGAGGTGGTCATGCCAACGAAGCAGCACAGTCCTACTACACACGTTACACTTCTCAACACAAAGGCTGTCATCACCCGCATGATGGTCAAGGTGACTCCCTGGAAGAAAACAGCTGGCTGTGTTCGGTCTTCTTAGCAGAATTCATACTCTAGCGCCAAGACTAGACCAAAACGAAATGGAATCTAAAGGCTCCTTCCTAAGCTAAGGCCCCAGGTCGACTCTCTAAGTCGGCGTTCTACACTAAGTATTTATTTTTAAAAAAGCGCTGGGTAGCAAGAAATTATTCATCTTAAGATGCCCCACTAATAGCAGTGACAATGAGGTATGAAAAATTGTTTTATAATTTAAATTCCTTTTGGCGCAAAGAATCTATACTGTAGGGCTGAAGTCAGGGCTTCACAGTGAACTCGCCAATCGCGCAGTTTAGGATGTGGTTTGTTGACTACTGACAGAAAGTCTGCGGAAATCAACAACGAAGTGCCATGTCAGAGAGGCTAGATTGTGATTTAAGATCCTTCCGTGCAACAGGTGGAAATAATGAGACCCCGAAGAAACTGTTCAAGGAGGCGCTGGGTCAGCCTCGCCTCCTGGCAGCCACAAAGAAAGCCAGATGCCCCGTGCCCTACGTTTCAACGAATGACTGATGACTCAAGCCCTTTCAGATCAGTGCCTTTGGAAATGTGGCTCCAGCCAAATCCTCTCTCTCATGCTCGCCTCCTTCACATAAATCTCCAGCGTGCATCAACCAGGGCAGGCTGAGCAGGACTGGTCAAGGGGTATCTGTTTTTGTCATCTTCAAGAGGGCCGGGGTCCCTGCGGCTGAAAGGATCTTCAGATGGAACATCTGTCCAACTCTCCTCCTACTTCGAGCATTTAATGGTTGGACTCCAGGGGCCATTTCTACAGTGGCCACCATGACATCCCCAGTGCCTGGCCAGTGGGAGACACCCATGACATGTTTAACAAATGAAGGAATGAATGAAAGTCTATTCCCCATTTCAGAAGACGACACACTTAGGATTTCATATACCACAAAGGCTGGGTGTCAGTACATAGCACAAGGAGAACGGGAAAAGTCAAGGGTATAGCACCACAGCGGAATGCTCTTCGGATCCCGTTCCTCATCTTGTGAGGCGAAGTGAGGGTCACAGCAAGAAGAAGAGGGGCTTTTCCCACCACCCAACTAGTGGCTTGTTCAGAGCTGGCCACTGTGGAGCGACACCTCAAGACTCATGTCTGAGGACCTGTGTTACAGAGCAGGGTTACAGGGTCTGGGTTCGAATCGGCCACCACGCCGACCTATATGACCTGGAGCGGATGACTTCGCCTGTCTGGCCGCAATCTCCGCACTGTACAAACGTCAGTGGTAAACGTGCCCACTACCTCACGGGGTTACTGGAAGGCTTCACCAAGTTCATGCTTAGAAGCGGCCAGGGGAGTCTACGGTGTGCAGTAACTGCTCAATCCCGAGGCCCCTGCACCTGCCAAGCGTGGGCCAGTGTGGCCATGGTGAGAGATACGCAGTTTCCCCGGAGGCACCCGTGTTCAACATTAGCTCTTTGATTCCTTCTGGAAAAGTTCCTGTTCGTCCTTCGATCCTTTGGGATTCCCATATTGGGGAAATTAAAGGCGAAGCTAGCCAGAGGGAAGTAAGCCTGAGCAAGGGCCGCTGAGGATCTGCTCATCACCCCAACTTCTGGAAAAAGTTTCTATGGACAGGGCGGAGAGGCCTCTGCCTCTCTAGGCCACCCCAGAAATGGGACAAGAGCCTTCGGGGCACAGCCACCTCCCACCCACACTGCAAGGCAGAGTCGCCCTGAGTCTCTCGAAGCAATTATCCACAGGCTGGGGCGTTTCGCCCTGAGAAATGAGAACACAGTGAACAAGGGAGGGCTGTCTTCAGACCCAGGAAGGGCTCAGGCAAACCGAAGAGATGGTATTTATTCTGTGTGTTCTCTAGAGAGGCCCCTTTCGTATCAGAGCTGCCCACATAGAAGGGAATTAGCTGCCTCGAGAGGTATTTTCTTTCTCCTCCAATTTTTTTTTTTTGGACTGGCAGAAGCTGGGTACCCACTGGCAGAGAGATTGAGGAAAGGGCTTCGGCACTGTCCCAGAGTTGGCCCAGCTCTAAACCCCTTAAAGACCTCGGCCAGCCTGAAGTTCAAACACCGCAACTGCTCTTCACGATCTCGCATTTCGTGAGAATCAAGCCAGTGTCTGCGTTTCTCATGTTACCTACACACCACTAAAAGGAGCTCAGATTGATCCATGAAAATTGATCCTATTTCTTTTTATATTTTTATAGCTTTTATGATTTTTACATTTCAGTTTTTAAATGGGAGAGTATCATTATGGAAAAAAAAAAGAAACGTGGCTCACAGAGAGCCTGAATTCTCCTGTCAAGAGGACTGATGCTGGGAAGCCTCCCTCATCCATTGTCTGTTCATGAAAATTCAGTCTCACTGTTAGACACCCGAAACAGAAATAAGTGTGGCTTGAGTGGCCAAAGCAAAATGGCCGGCATTTCAGCATCTTTCCATTTCGTTGAAGATGAAGGTCAAATAATTTGAGAACTTACATAAAAGAGGCTTTCTTCCTTGCTTCAAGCTGGTGGGGCCTAAATCTCTATGGGCCGCAGTAGTTTGGGACCTGCAGTTTGGAATTCACTGAAACACTTGGCAAGATGTCATTTCCCCTGTTTTTCCCAGGGAGGAAACAGAGTGGTTTCTCGATCACCCTTTCAAAATAAACTTATGAAGGGGAAAAACTGCTTTTTTCCCTTTAAAAAAAGTTTGATTTTGTCTAGTCTCTTCAGTCTTCCAGGTAGCCGCCTCATTCACTACAACCTTTTAAACATTTCTCTCGTAAAATGCACACACAGTCCTTAGGAGAAATTAGTTAAATGACTCCCAGAAAGCAGTGTTGTTTTTCCCCTTTCAAAACACGGCTGTAAGTATCCCAGCTCACTAATACAGGGTAAACAAGTCTGAAAATTGATCAGATGTAACAGATATGATTAAAAGGAAGACAATGAAAAGGACAGCAATGCTCAAGCTGTCTTTTTCTAAACGCTATTAGACTTAGCCAAGGACGCAAAGAAAACTGGGACAATTAAGCTGTTTGGAGGAATAAATGTCAGGAATTCGAAAGATGGTGACAACAGGTAAGGGAAAGAGGACAGAGGGTTGTGCAGTTCTTTTTTAAGTAATCTGTACACCCAACATGGGGCTCGAACTCGCAACCCTGAGATCAAGAGTCATGTGTTCTACCAACGGAGCCAGCCAGGTGCCCCCCTGCCCCTGCAAGGGTGGTGTAGTTCAAAGCAACATCAGGCTTCTCTCAAAGGCTGCTGAGCTCCAAGCACACAAAGAGAGGGGCCAGAATTCCCAGGGGAGGAGTACGTTCAAGGGTCAGTGTTACACAGGCCAATTCAACTTGAACTTTTCTCCCCACCAATCCCCCCCCCCCGCAAGAGGCAGCATTGGGGTTGGAATAAAGGCCCATCTCTTGATGATAAAGTAACATCACAATTACATTCAGGAGATCCAATGAATTCACAAATGTCTGTTGCATGACCTCCCGGCCAGGCGAGCCCACTCATCCTACACAAGTGAGGCTGTGGTCAATTCCAACCTTGCACAGCACGTGGGGAATAAAAGGAAAGATAAGACAGAAGAAAACACCTGGAAAAATGGCCGTAACTTTGGCATTGTACTTTTCCTTCTTTTTCTGTCTCTGTTCAACTTTTCGTTACTGGTATTCACACTTCTGTGGTTTTCTGGTTGTTGTTGTTGTTGTTAAAAAAAAAATGGGTGCCTATGAAATAATGAAAGTCACATTAACCCCAAGAACCTGGACCATTTCTGTGAAGTCAGGTGGGTATATTCATTCAGTTAGGTCTTCCCCTTTCTAATTCCTATGAACAATAGCAAAGAAATAATTAAAGCTCAGTGAAGATTTATGAGTGGACTCTTCCCAACTTCTGCCCCTGTATCTGAGTGAGGCAGCTTAACTAAAACATCTCTGAGAAATGCCATGAGCCATGAAGTTTCTGACTTGCAAATCATTTATGATACCCCCTGGGGAGCAGGCCCAGAACCTCGTAAGGTTCTCATTACAAACAGGAATGTGCCAGGGCCAGATGCACTGGGGGCTGTCAAGCCTTGCAAACTCTCCCCCCGCCAGAAACTCATAAATTTTGCAGAATATATTGCTTTTCCCTGAATTTTTATGATTATGTTCAATTTAGGGAAACTTACCCCATACTTCATCATTTACCTGTTTTTAAGAGTTATTTGATGTCCATGAAGTTCTATGAACTTTCTACTAATCGTATTTTTTACCTCTTAAAAATATAAGCCCACATATTTCCAGTCAGCCATGAACGTAAAACCCCTCCTTTCTTCTGATTTTTTTATGCAACTGCAGGCCGAATAGATTTCAAAGCTTTCCTGTTGGACAGACTCACCTTCCCACCCTCCAGTAAGGCAACGAACCTAAGGAAAGATGGTAATAACAGTGATCGGAGTAGAAAACGTTGTCAGGTCTTGGCACAGACGTTGAATGCGGGGTGACATTGTATGGCTCAGAGGGATGTACCCCCCTTGGAACAACCACTGCCCTATTCACGGTCCAAGGGAAAGATTCCCTAACCCCAGGGTCAAGGGTAAAGGCGTGACCGGAGATGGTGGGCTGGAATGAGGCGCCTAGGCGAAGCTTGGTGTTCTTTCATATTTTTACTTGTTTTAGTGAATTTTAGTGATTTGTGTTCTTTCAGGAAATGTACTTTGTAATAATGCATATTCCAGGTCTGAAAATTCAACCAATCTCTAATTGGTTACCAACCAAAACTGAAATGTGTTGGCTCACCATGTATTAACAGGGGTGTGGTCTAGAAATCCTTCCATCTGCTTCAGTGAAGCTGTGCTAGTTCTTTTTTTTTTTAAGATTTTATTTATTTATTGGAGAGAGAGGGAGAGGGAGCGAGCGCGCATGAGCCAGGGGAGGGGCAGAGGGAGAAGCAGACTCCCCGCTGAGCAGGGAGCCTAATCGATCCTAGGACCCTGAGATCATGACCTGAGCCAAAGGCAGACACTTCAGTGACTGAGCCCCCCAGGCGCCCCTAGCTGTGGTAGCTCTTGATACTACACCCACATCAGAAAGCCTTCCTCACACACTGGAGGCAGGACAAGGGCTATATGGTCCGGTCCCATCTAATGAGATAGGAAACAGGAGGAGTAAGGGCCTCACTCTCCCTCCAAACGTTTAGGAAAGGAATAAACTATGAAGCCAGATGTAATCTTGCACTAAATCAGATTATGGGAAGCAGACAAAATCACAACTTTATTCAATGTGTCATTTATCCCGGGTGACTAATGCATTATTTGTACGAAGTTAAAATGGAGCTTTGAGAAATTATGAAATAAATCAAATGCCCTACTTTATGTAATTTTAACAGACAGATCCCATTAGGATTCTACTATGCATAGCTGTTGGTTAAAATCATTGACCAGTATCCTTATAAATTAATCAACTGAGGTCATACTGGCTTGGCTGTCATCATTTGCTACTAATCTACATTTAGAATTCACTTCAACTTTTCAAGCCTCTTGAAACAGGTTCATCAAATTCCTACTTTTGGCTCAAAATACATGAATAACTGCGATTGTTTACAAAAGCCTGAATGGTAGAAACGTGCCGCTCATGCCAATTTTCAATTTCTGGGTAAAACGCTAATTAAAATCCAAAGGCGATGGTCTTCATCATTCTAGATAGGAACTTGTACCACTTGCGGTCTGAACACACGTGCACTATTACAGAACTTCAAAACCCACTGGCCAAAGTGACTAATTGTAGCAGAAGGGATCGAGTTTATATATAACAGTTAACTTTTTAAAAAGTCCATTGCGGGCGTGCCAGGGTGGTACAGTCGGTTGGCCACCCGATTCTTGGTTTGGGCTCAGGCCATGATCTCAAGGTTGTGGGATGGAGCCCCGCGTCGGGCTCCGTGCTCAGTGCAGAGTCTCCTTGAGTTTCTCTCTCCCTCTGCCCCTCCCCCCTGCACTCTATCACTAAAGTAAATAAATGAATCTTTTAATAAAGGTCCCTTGTGGCTCTTGCACTTCTCCTGGATCTTTAATACTCAGGTATGTTTCATTTCTGAGTATGAGACCTAATTTATTAAAGACCATAAGTACCTACTGTCTTTCCTCCCAGTATGTATCTTAATATCTGATTAATTGAACTACTTGGGTATTTTACCTGCACTAAGATGTCCCAGATTTTTTCATCACCTTTCATCTGTCTGTCTTCCTTCATGTGCATTTTGTCACCTTTAATTTTGCACTGGGAAAACAATAAAAACGTTTGGAGGGGTTTTTTTTCCAAGACTATTTTTAATACTTTGAAGTTGCTCATCAAACTATTTTTTTGTTTTCAATTTTAATTCCAGTGGGTTACATATAGTGTTGTATGAGTTTCAGGTGTACAACACAGTTGTTTAACACTTCCATACGTGACTCAGTGCTCATCAGAATAAGTGTACTTTTTAATCCCCATCATCTGTTTCCCCCATCCCACCACCCTCTCCCCTCTGGTAACCAACAGTTTGTTCTTTGTAGTTAGGAGTCTGTTTCTTAATTTCTCTCTCTCTCTCTCTCTTCTCCCTTTGCTTATTTTCATTTTGGTGGCTCGGTAATAGTCCATCTTCTTTATCCATTCATCAATCGATGGACACTTGCAAATGACATATCTGATAAAGGGCTAGTATCCAAAATATACAAAGAACTTACCAAACTCAACACCCCCAAAACAAATAATCCAATGAAAAAAAAATGGGCAGAAGACATGAACAGACATTTCTCCAAAGAAGACACACAGACGTCCGACAGACACAAGAAAAGACGCTCCTCACCACCCATCCAACTCTGTTCAACGAGGTCCTGTGTGTAAAGCACGCGACACGATGCTCTGCAAATGCTGGTTCTCTTACCTCGACTATCGAACCATCTTACGGAACATATGGAACCTTTTCTGCACATCCTTGGGACGAAACTGAAATCTGAATCCTCCAGAGGCTTAAATAGAAAATGTGTTCAGTCTAAAAATATATGTTAGGAAAGCCCAAATCCTAGGTTAGCCTCCAAAGCAGGAACTATTTTTTTTTCAAAAAGAAGAAAAAAGACAAAATAAACAAACAAGGCGTCTGGCTCACAAAAGTTGAAGGTGTGTGCTTCCCCCCTCCCCACTTGGTACTAGACAAAAGCCTCATCTAATGATGGCCATAAATTAAGACATCTTTTTTTTTTTTAAGTCGGCATAATTACCCTCACGGCATTACTGTAGATACTAAATGTAGGCATAACGTATGGGGGAAAATGCTATATGTAAAAATCTAAAATCACAAACCTGATAAGCTCAGGGCTGTTTGGGAGGGATTATTCCCATCAGTAAAGAATTCCCCCACAGGATTCCTGGCAAGCAAGATGCACATATAGAGCATTTAATTTATAAAATGTTAATAAGCATGCCATTTCAAGAATGTATCCATCTATCTGTACCTACCGGTCTGACCACTGCGAGTTCAGCTCTTCTCTTAGACCTCCTTCTTACACCTCTGAACTATCTCTGCAGAAATTCAACCACAGAAAGCATGAAGCCGTTCTTGTAGATCGACCCATTTATTTATTCGGCAAAACTTAACTGAGCACCTACTGTGCGTCAGACAAGGTTCTAAGCACAGCCGATGCATGAGTGAATATAACAAAACCAAACAAAACACCCACCCTCCTCAAGCTCCTGTTCTTGTCAAGTCTGAATTAAGTCCAAGTTTACAGATCAGTGTGGTTCCCTGCCAGATACCTCATCTGTTGCTCACATCCAAGAGGAGCGGAACCTTGCAGTCTCTTGCTGTCAATATCAAGTCACTTACATCTCCTATTTGGCTAAGGTCTCAAACCAAACCGGATTTGTAAATACCAAAGTTGCATGACAAAGGCCTCAACACGCAGAGTTTGCCACTTCCTAGCCTCTCTCTCAGGCTATTGTCAGGGATTAGCAGAGAAGCCAAGGATTCCTGTTGCCTGTGCATTCATTTCAGCTGCAACATACCACCTATGTGACCTTGGACAAGTCGCTGAACCCCTATGTCCCAGTCTCCCCGCCCCGTAAAACTGGGAAATCAGATAACACAAACCGGAGCCTGTCACCCAGGAAATGTTAGCTTTACTTATCATTTTCACTTTGATTTTAATTACTATGGCTTCCCACCCACACTTCATATTTTGAGACCTAGCACAGTGCCTGAATGAATCAACTGGATGAATGATGCTGCACTCCAAATGGATCAGACACTAGGAATACAGAGATAAAACACGTGTTCCCGTCCCTCAAAACAATTCAGATACGTCACAAGTTGGTACGCAGCACTGAGGAGGATGTGAGTCTGGTGGGCAGAGGAGGGAGGAGGATGACAGCTAGTGGCTTCCCAGAGAGACACAGCTGAGATTTGAAGGAAGAGATAGCCAAAGAATTATTTGATGGCCAAACAACTAATCATAAACAGAGATCTAAACTCTAATTAGATTGCCAAGGCACCAACTCACTCTTCAGGGAAAGGAAAGGCAGAAGTCAAAATATCGGTACGTACCTTCCAGAAAAATGAGTTCATTATTTGTTTAAAAAGGAGAAAGATAAGGAGGGCACGTATTGCATGGTGCACTGGGTGTTATACGCAACTAATGAAGCATCGAACTTTGCATCGGAATCTGGGGATGTACTGTATGGTGACTAACATAATATAATAAAAAATCATTAAAAAAAAGGAGAAAGAACAAAAGATGAGATAGATTTGGGTATATCTCAAGAGCCGCAATACACGCTTCTTTTGAAAACAGCTATTTTGTTGGCAATTGTGCCAATTTACAAACATTTGTTTCAACGGATTCAGGAAAACAAATTTTCGTTTGGTATTTACTTGAAGAATGTTTGCATAAATACTTCCATAATTCAGACAGTCAAAATCGTTGTCAAGAGTTCTGTGGTTGTCCCCCCAGCAAGTGGTGGTCAGTGTTACTGAGAACCCTCCATCCACGTGGCAAAACATAACTTCAGTCATCCTGTGATGAATGCAAGCTACTGTCAAACCAGAGAACTCAGGGTCCAAAGTCATTGTTTAATATTGAGTGTTTGCTGCTCCTGGTCCTCTGAACAATCCAAATTTCTGGCTTTCCATCTGGCCTGTGCTAATGGTACTCAAAGATTTTCACGGGCCTCGATGACGACCACTTTTTTTTTTTACTCTAGCTCACATTCTCACTCTTCCTGAATTCCTATTTCACTTCCATCCATGACACACTATTTCCCCAAATCTAGTTCTACATTCTGCTGTCAACTCAGTGGGGCCAGAGGTCATCTTTATATTCCTTTCTCCTCCCCCACCAAAAGTGTCCACCCAGCAGAGCACTGGGCACAGAGTAGGGACACAGTGAAAACAGCTCTCAATAGAGTTGACAAACACTGGACCAGGGCACGAGGCCTCCTGACCCAGCCGTGTCACTTACTGAGTGTATGTCCTTGGGCAAGCCATTTTCCCCATCCTAGGCCGCGGTCTTCTCATCTGTACAATGAGGAATCTGGACCACATGATTCTGAAGGGCCCTCCGGTGTGAAGCACCGGGTTTGAGGGACTGATTCATTTCTACACCCCAGAGCCAAGCCTTTTGCCAGCAAATAAATACTGGCTAATTGATGAGACCGCTCCACGATTCCACGGCACTTCTTCGGATGCATCCATCACACTGGGATTTAATCTAGTTACCGTGGCTGTGCCGACCTGGCAGGCAAACCACCAGTCCCTTTGGAAAATTAATTTATTTAAAAAATTAGTTGCCTGACATCCCGAAAGAAGGAGTAAAGCCTCTGTGAATGCATTTTTCATCGGTCACTAGATAGCCAGGTCGTCATGTACATATTGCCACGGTCAGAAGGCTAACTGACTCCAGAACACATTCCTTCCAGCCTGTTGGTTTGATCGAGCCAAGCGAGACACCCAAAGGCCAAGAAGACATCAGACTCCTAAGAAACTTCTTCCTCCAATGATTGTCAAAGCTGCAGCATTACTACGTGAAAAGTAGGGTTTTACTTATTTATTTATATAAAAAAGAAACCATTTCGATGCTCTTTCCAGGAGATATGTTGCCTATGGAAGCCAACATTCGGAGTCCAGGCATATAGTTTAATCAAGGCCACCAAGTGAACCAGTGTCTGCTACCGAGATCTGGTTTCCACCAAAGATGACAGACAATACAGGGAACTCTTATTTGGAAATGCAACAAAACGAATCATTCTTCATAGGATGGAAGTAATGTGGGGTTTTTTTTCCTTTTCCTTTTTCCCAGCAAAAGGAACATTGAAAAAATAAACAGATGAGTGATTTTGAGTTTGTAATGAAAGCCAAACCTGTTTCCTTAGCTTCTTTCCCAGTGCGTGCCTTTTATACCTTCATATACCAGCACGTGCCTATTGAAGAACCAAATCAAAGATTACTTTAAATCACCACTGATTTTCTTTCTCAAATGAAGCAAAATGCACAGGTATATTTAAAAAATGGCATTCCATAAACCGAGCAATCCATAATCAAAATCAGATTCTAGCTGTAGTGCTATCGTCAGCCCTGCTTAAATCATGCCATTTTATTTAAGCCCTCAGATAATTTTTCTCAGCTCAGTAAGTAGGTGGATGTTAGCAGCTAAGGTCATCGAAAAGATTTACTTTAAAATAAATTCAACAATTCAGAGCATCGCCCTCTCCACAGCGTAAAGTGTGCCTTGCTTTGAACATGCATATAAAATTTCATTAAAGTGCAACATAAAAGTTTTACATTAGAGGAACCTAGTGCTGGACCTTTGTTTAACAGTCATGATAATTTATGGCGTGGATCTGCTACAGTTAAGTAGAAAAACAGCCTTCTCATGATGAAATACAAGTCATGAAGGCTGAAACTCAAGGGAAGCTGGAGGAATCCCAACCTCCGACCATTCAATTCCTTCAGATTTTTGTCACACATTCTTCTTTAACGTTCTCCGTACGGATTGAGACACAATACTAGTCCGTTAACTCCTACGCTCTTTGCCTTGAAAGTTGGGGTTTTCAGTTCTACACAGATCTTGGTGAATTCACACTTTTTTTTTTCAATCACACCAATAAATAACAAGGGTTCTAATTTGGCCTCTTCCTCTTAAGCTTCTTTAGTCATCGTTTTTCTTCCTCGTTACATTCTGCAAGAGACCAGACCTCCAGAAAGATTACAGACAATTAAAACACTATCAAAGAGGCAGAGGGCCAGTACTATCACCAGGATTTACTGAGCAACTATCTTTGAAAGATACAAGCATTTGCATAGGGCCCTCTGAGCTGATGGGCTCTAACATCAATCAACAGATGTTCACTGAGCACCTGTAATGGGCAAGGCACTGTGCTAGATGATGCAAGAGGGTGATACACCATTCCCTGGGAAGCAGTGTGGATATTTAAACATAAACGACTTAATGCAACAGCAGTAACGCAGTGAAAAGAGCAATAAACACAAATCCTAAGACCATCCACTTACTGTGTAAACTTAGGCAAGTCATTTAACCTCCCTGAACTTCAGTTTTTTCATCTATAAAATGCAGCTAATAATATCGGTCCTGACAAACCCACAAGGTTATTGTGAGGATCAAATCAAACAACAGATGTGGTAAGTTACAAAGCTTGGAAAGAAATATTATCCACCTCGGGTTCCCAGCTTTGAGGCTCCAGAAAACCAAATATCCCATGGTCTTCTTTATGTTCAAGTATCAAATCTTCAAAATTAAGGCATTCAAATTTAAATGGACAGTTCCCAAGGAGATACATATATATATATATCCTTATGTATTTTATATATATAAAAGAGGCAAAACTCAAGTTTTATATATATATATGATTTACCATTCACATGTTTTCATTAAAGGGGCATCCACCAAAGAAGTGCTGAGAGATTATATCAGTACACAAACTGTTCTTTCTTATTTAAATGAAAAAAAAGCAGAGTTCCATGGCTAGTAAATTACATGCTAATTCCACAGATTTTTTTTTACACAAGTATGATATACACAATCCAATCCATTTGTTTCAGTGAGAGCTAAGTGCTCAGACACATACAATAACAATAAATAACAGGCAATGAGGTTTTGGGGAAAGGCACCTGACCCGGAAACTGGGAGATGTGGATTTCTGACCTAACTCTACTACGAACCAGTTTGTGTGAACTTAAGTGAGTCAAACAACCCCTCTAGGGCTGTTTGCTCATCTGTAAAATGGGAATAACACCCGCACATCCTAATTTACAAGGACCAAATGAGGTGACATATGGGAAAGTATTCCACATGTTGCAAAGGCTCAGACAAAATGTCAGTTGTCAATGGTGCAGGCTCTGGGGTCAACTGCATCTCAGGTAAAACCTGGACTGTATCACCGATGCTAGTGATTCCATTACTTCATCTGTAAAACAGAGATCCTAACAGGTCCTGTCTCATAAAGATGTCTGAAGGATAAAATGAGATTGACTATTTAAAGCACTCGGTGATGCCTGGGGCACAGCGTAAATACTCAAATAACAGTAGCAATGGTGGCGATGAGTTCTAGAATGCACAGGTGAAACACACACATGCACACACACACACTGTTTAAAAGGTTTCCTCAAGTTGTGGTCTCAAGTTCTTTAATCAGCAACACATTCCTTCCCGTTATCAGTAAACAAGTTCTTAAAATCTCTCTTTCTTTATCCCACAACAATCAGAAAAAGACAAAATTAAAAGTGAAAAATGTTGTCACTGTACCAATTGTTTTGTCTACATGACAGGCTAATCAAGTATGTAGCAGTTTCACTTTCTGAGGTATGAGCTACAAGCTCACAGGGCTACAACTTCTAGATGGTTCCAGAGATGGCCATTTTACTGGACCTTTATGATTTTGAAATTATGTTAAGTGTGTACAAATTTTGCATGCAAGAAATAATCTTAGCTAAGAATAATGGGCATGAGATAAAGGTTCAGCACATTAAAGCCATTTCTATTCAACAATAATTAGCATGTTTAAATACAATATAATTTTTATCCATCTACAAAATGCTTAAATGTTTGGAATCTCGTTTATGTCTATAATGACAGATTCATTTTTGAGGCAGTCATTTTCAATCTTGATTTGTATATTTTAGAGTTGTTAAATGCTTGACTGAATCATTAGCAAAACAATTCATGTATCATTAAACTGATTTCTAACATAAGATCATTTTCTTTCTTGTCCAATAGATGTGCCTTTTTGAGATTTACAGAGATAGCTTTTATTCTTGGGGGGGGTCTGCAGGGGGGGGGTTGTAGAGGAGACCTTCTCACACTAGCTAATTTCACCACCTCCCGTCTAGCCTCCCCAGACACTCCCTTAAGAGACTCAACCCCAAATCGTTTGCTGAATGAATGCATGCTATAGGAGCAAAGAGAACAGATCACAGACAGTCATCCTTCTAATGGAAGACAAACAGAGGGAAAGGGGGAAAGAGAAATGGATCCAGGTAGAGAATAAGAAATCCTGGCAACCTGTAGGCCTTAGTCAAAACCCAAAGCTGCCCTGCAGCGTCCACATTCCTGCTACCCTACCCCAAGGCTGGCGCCCGTTGTGTTCTCGCTCTCTCTCCCCCGCACCTTTCCATCCATAACCAGGTCTGTGCCGCTCTGGCGCACGACCGCGGCTACAGAGGCCTCGCAAGACCTGTGCGCAGGGAGCGGGCGCGGGCGGCCATGCCTGGCTGCATCTGAAACAGTTCACTTTTGTCTGGAGAGCAGGGTCTCCCCCTCCCCCGCGAGGTCCAGGCCAACTGGGGAAAGCAGGGGCTGCTGGGGCAGGCCCCAGGGGCTCCCTCCCCCCCCCCCCCCCCCCCGCCCCCCAGGAGAAGAAGCCCGGCCTGCACATGGCCCCTTCCCAGCCTTGACAGCCCCACGCAGACCTTTGAACTTTCTATTTATATAACAGTTTAGTGAGTTTAAGTCTCTTCCTGTGTAACTGCCCGTGTGCAAGCTCGCCTCTAATGAGGCTACTTGTGAGACATCACTTCGAAACTACAAACGATCGCTGCCCGCCTTCGCAGTGACCACTGCTTCGCCACCATTTTCACTAGACTTTTTCACAGTTTGATTTTGCTGTCATGATGGTTTTCTTTTCATGTTTTATGTTTAAAGATGTGTCCCTTTCTGCATCTGTCTGTCCCTCCTTCTTGCTTTTTCTTTTAATAATGAAAAGAATATAGCATCCCCACAAAGGACCGTGGCCTGTCACAAAGCAATACCTAATCAATACGGGGGGGCGGTGCTCAGAGGACTGACAGGCTGTACACTTTGGTAGGCCCTCTGATTTTGCTTTTATACCCTCTTAAATGGGGATTAATGACATCCCCACTGGTGGTAAACAAGCCTAAATCTAGCCCCAGGATCTCCAGACACCTCAAGAACTCATTTACTGGGTTACCACAGGAAAATCTATAGAATGATTTAAACAATTACGTTTCATTTTTTTCTTTATCTTCTTTCATTTTCTTTTAAGAGCAATGGTGTCTTTCACAGAGTGGTTCATATTAAATTCATACTCAGGTGAACATTGATCATTCATCCAAGAATCTTAAAGAACTTATGCTTTGGCCCTTTCATTGAGTCCAGAGCATGACCCATTAAGATACTTGTGCAGTTCGTGAAATCCAGAGGTATGTTCCTTTAGGCATTGAGTGCTCCCAGACCCAGCATGGAAGCACACTGCAGCGTTGTCATTTGTGCCCCATCCTTCCCATTTGCATTCATCCTGACAAATGTGTGTTTATAAATGGGCCTGTACTTTTTGTTTACTGTAGTAGAGTGTTTGCAAATAACACATATGCCTGTGTATGTAAAGTCTTCCTTCATTAAGTCTAGGTAAATGAGTTTGTTTTTTAGCTGGCCTGATCCATTTGTCGTCAGACGTCTAGGGTTGCGTAGACATAGCTCAGAGTTTTCTGTTCCACAAGTGAATGTTGAGAAAAGATCCAATGTAAATGAGACCCTTAACTTGGCTGGCCCCTTTTTCCTCCTTGGACCTCCTGTGGGGGGGCCTGGAATGGATGCCAGCCCTCTAAGCAGCTACTTACTCCCCAGGAGGGGAAGTGAACATGTAATGAACATGTAATTGGCATGCTCTAGATGTCCACAGAGTTTGGAAAGGTACAGATTTCCATTCAAGGCACTATCAAGCTTTTTAGTTCCTCCACTATTGTCACATTTATGTTCCCTTTTTTTCGGGGGGGGGAGTGTCAAAACAGATGCACAAACCTCATTACAAATGTCTACACACAGATTCATAAAGAAGTTTGCCCCTCACAATCACACAGTAAGAAGGAGAAATTTTCCTGGAACATGTGCACAGAGGGAAAAGGCCGGCTTATTTATGCAGATGTGTTACATTAATTCATCCATATTTCACATCAGATCCACAGAGTGTCCAAGTCTACATGTTTCTTAACTGGTGTGGCAGTTACAGAACTGGAGGAAATAAGGTTTGGATTTTCCTTAATAAAAGAAAAATTAGTCCCCAAATGGGAGGCGGGGGAACGAGTCTTTCTGAAAAAGAAATCACAAGAGCCCATCCCCTTTAAATATACAACTGTATGTTTCTAAGATTAAACTGAAGTTAAAATAATATAATAAACATGTTTTTAAAAACCTAATCCCCCAGATATGTTTAACATTTGAACTACACCCATGAAATCAATTACAACAATGTCTGTTAAATTAATGACGTTACCCACACCATATCTTAGGCAAATCGTATGCAAATAGTAATGCTGTGGTTATCAGTTGCCTGCAAAATAAATTGGTGAAGCAGAGTAAAGGCTGTGTGCAGGAACATATTATTTAACTGAGGAGTAATTTTATTGTGATCTTTACGTTTAAATAACAGCATGGTTATTAAAAATCGTAACATAATGTTTTTCTTCAGGGCTGATAAAACCCTGCGTGGTATCAAAAATGCCTTACAGATTAATACTGATACAGCGTAAATTTGTGGCTTCAAGGATTTACCCAGAATTGCTGTAAAATAAAATGTATTTAAGTTCTGATTATCTTGAATTTGCAACTAAAGGAGTCACGATTGGCATAATGAAGCTATTGGCTAAGAGTATGACCCTTTTCTAAAGAAGGAAATTGCCTAAAATATCACATCAGCAAGGGAAATCCTTGTAAAAATACACAGCATTCATAGCCAATGGCTGCTAGCAGTTTAACATTGCAGAAGATTTCGCACAATCGGTCGGTATCCTAGATTATCCTAACTACACTTAAAAAGGCTATAACCAAGGATGCAATTCTAAACCGCTGCAGCCGCATCCCCCTCCATTCCGCGGGCTGTAGGGAGGGGGCAATTGATATGTTAAAATGTTGTGACGGATTAGCAGTAATAACGCAAGAGGCAGAAGATGGAGTTTTTAAAAAAGTTAATAGATATGTATATCACTATTTATGCACGCGCGCGCGCACAGCATGCAGCAACTTTCAGGCTCCCCAGTCACCTTTGCACCATCTTTCAAAATGCTCTCAGCGACAAGTTTACGGTATTTTGGGAAAAGCTGACTAAAGCTTTGAATCCGAGCTGGGTGCCCATTACACAAATCTGCGGCTGCCTCCCAGTGGGGGCGGACAGGGGTCCAGCCGGTAATTAAATGTGCATAGACTTCGGGGCAGCCTACTTCGGGGGGCCAACTTCGAAAACCCTCAGTCTGGAAAGCCAACGCCGAAGTCGGCCCGGACGCGGGGTCCCCCACTTGGTGGCCCCCGAAGGCACCAGGCACCCAGGAGCCGGGAACTTGGGCTGAGCGAGTGGAAGGGAAGGTGTGCGCGCGGCGCGGGGAAGGAGGTGGCGGTGGCGGCGGCGGCGGGGGAGGTGGCCGCAGAGGAAGCGGAGGGAGGCCGGCGGCACCTTGCCGCCGCCTGTCCTCGCGGCCGGCCGCCGGCGCTGGACACCTGGAAAGTTGAAGCGTTTTGGGCGGGCAGGATCCGGTGCGCCGGGAGACCGGCCGAGCCAGCGGTGCGCAGAGAAAATCCCCGCGGAGGTGGAGCGGCTCAGCCCGCAGGCGGCACCGGCTCCGATTTGGGCCAAAGGCAACTCTTTGGACTTGGAGTGCCAAGCGACGCTTTCGGGGCCCTCATCCCACCCTCTGCCCGCACCTCTCCCCCGCCACCACCCGGGCACCCGACCGAGGAGTCGCGGCGGCGGGGCCAGAGGTGGCTGAGATCAAGCGGGAGGGCGTATGGGGCGCCCCCACCACAGCCCCGGCTCCTCTTAACAAAGGCGAAAAGCCCAGCCCCAGCCGGGGGGAACCTGCGTAGCAAGGAGAAGGCAAAATTCAACACCTACCACTGCTGCTCCAAGTCCCAGTCCCTGAAAAAGTCGAATAGATCCATAGCGGCCGG